>NW_008631659.1:0-60443 GCF_000691845.1 Merops nubicus
CACGGTGCAGAGGCACCTCATGGCAGTACCCCAGGCAGGCACCAGCACGAGAGCAGAATGCTCTCGACAGTTATCAGCTGTTTTCTGTGCCACTGACATCCAGCCATCACTCCTGCACTGCTGCTCTAGCTTGGCACCTTATTAAAGACCCATGAGAGCTTACTCTTGTACCAGTTCTGAGACAAACCTGCTGTTAATTGTAGTTGTCTGTCACCATTTACACAACTTGTGGGCTGCAGTCCTTTCTCACACCTAATTTCTGCTCCCTGGCACTGTGTATTTTGCTCTTGAGCAAATGAACACTGAGTACCTGAAGCTAATGAAAATGTGTTCTGTACACAGCTCTGTCTTCTGGGCTCTAGTGGCTCCAGCCCAAGGCTTTCTTTCTTCAGTTTGCTCATTCTTCAGTTTTAGACAGAAGTCCTCCTACTACTGCTGCTCTTCTCCATTTCTTGTCCTGCTTAGGCTAAGTAAGAGAGGGAGGCAGCATATGCATTTAAATGCCATTATTTAGTGAAGACAGAACTTGCTGTCTTCGCTAAAACATATTTAAAGTGAAACAAACATAGCCACATGGATGTCATAGACTTATTGTTCCAATAAAACCATTCAAATAAGCACGTGTGTGTATATATATAAGTAAGTAGCTAACATGATAAATTTCATTATCCCCCCCAAAAATAATGTGTTTTTTTTTTAATTGGTTATTAAACAGTGAATACTCCTTAAAAGCTCAATTCATTGGGAAAAAAAATAGTACCATGCAATTAAACTGTAGTACTGACTAATTAATATGGGAATTGGTGCAATTTAGATACCTTTAAAGAGATGGAAGAGGGGACAGTAGGCAGCATGGATTTGTACCAATATCCTCAGTAGCCCAGCATATGGATTTCTCTGCTTCTTTGGGGTTTTGCTGAGGATTCTGTTTTTTTGTTTTTTTAGTTTCAAGGGAAGTCTGAGTCAAGGGGGAATGTTTTCTGATGTGACTCTGGAAAAACCAGTAGGTTCATACATTACTGACCCCCGTAACACAGTCAGCTCTCACTTTGTTTCAGTAGAGACCCACTCTTGGCACTCTGCATCTTTGCTTTACACAAATAAATTTAAAATACCCTGAGACTTAATAATATAAAAATTCTCAGCCTGCTTAGCCCCTCAGTCATGCAGCATCTTTTCTCTATGGGAGATGCCTGTTAGTTTGTTCTTACCAAAGGCCTCTGTGTCAAGAACTGTTTTTACAAGCTGCCCATTTTCTTGTGAGTCAGGAGACATTTACCAGTTACAAACCAGACTTTCTTTGCTGCCTTTCTCATAATTGAGATGGAGGAAGGATGCCCAGTCTCTAAGGAAACTCCACTGCAGGAGCCTGCTAGCCTATTTTTATTTTTTAAGCACTTAGTCCATAAGTTAACCTGTTTAGAAGTAGACTGTTACATGAGTCCATCCGTGAAAACTTGTCCCTCACTGTTGCTGACACACACAAGGAAGCAGCAGAGGGCACTTTGCAGAGGTCTGCTAAAAACAGTTGCTTACACCTGAAACCAGGACGAGCTTCAGACTAAAA
Source organism: Merops nubicus (assembly GCF_000691845.1). NCBI lineage: Eukaryota > Metazoa > Chordata > Aves > Coraciiformes > Meropidae > Merops > Merops nubicus. The sequence continues at coordinate 1,568 of NW_008631659.1, forward strand.
GCCAAACTAAACTTTGATGATGTTGTTGGTGCTTATGAGCTGTTTCCATAGATGTCTGGGTCTTGTAGATCATCACAAGCACCTCATCAGCCAGCCTGCTCTGATGTTTGCCCTTTGGAGGTCAGTCTTTCATTACATAACACAACTTTGCTATTTACTATTCCAACCAGAAGTGAAGTGCAGTTCTAAGACATGCTTAGCACCTGATGTTTGACTGACCTAAGGTTCTGGAATTCTGGCCAGCTGGTTCTCTATTGCCTTACACCTTGTATGCACGTATACAGCTGGTGCATTTACACCAAAGCCTGAGACTACAAACCAGCTCAGCTCTGCTTCACTAGAATTTTCCTCTCAGTTTTAGAGTTGCAAATTGCTCTGCAAGACGACAACTACTGATCTGTTAGATCACTGTGTTACAGAGCTGTGTTATGAAGCAAAACCCATTCACAGATATTCATTTGAGAGAGATGTCACTGGCCTAACACAATGGGTTTCTTTCAAGCCCTCTGTTGCATTTCATTCTGTTATTGCTTTGTTAATAAATAAATAAAATCCCCATTGGTTTATGGCTGTAAGAGATGAAAGAACTCCTTTTTTTTTCGTGTCAACATTGTGTAGTGCTGATGAAGTCTGGCAACAGTCGAATCCTGGCTCAGCCTTCTGCTCTGTTTTCCTTATTAGCATTCTGCTTGGCTGTCCCTGCCAAAGTCTCCTGGACACTTCTGAACTCCAAGAATTGTTGCAAATATTGCAACATCCAAGTGTGAAATGAACTGCAGGCTGACTCCTGGGCACCTGTTAGCAGTGTATTAACAGTAACCCCAAGTTCACAGGAAACAACAGGCACCTGTTCAATGGAGAACAGGTTCTTAAACTGACACCCAATTATCACTGCATATTTTAGCATCATTTTTGTACCTTATCTAAGATCCACCGTGAGTCTTGAAAGCTTCCTTACTAATTTAAAAACAGTTTTTACCAACCAAGACAAAAATGAGAAAATGAAGGACTGGATTTTACAAATAACTTCACATTTTAAAATGATTCTGGAAAAATCTCTGTTATTTGTTGCCACCCTGGTTTACCTGAATGTGAATTGAGATGACAATGTGTATAAACCAGGTGCTTAGTCTTAATAATTGCCTCTAAGGTACTACAAATGTGTAAGAAAGATTAGTTTTAAAAAAATAAATAAATAAAATAAACTGAACAAAAAGAATGGTAAATGGTGCTCTAGAAAACCTTTCTTTTAAGAGTAGCATACCTTAAACACATAATTATTATAGTCAATATTTTTTAGACTGGGAAGCTAAAACATAGTGTCTAAAAGTATTTTAAAACTGTTACATTTTAAGCCATTAACTGCATTACAAATAATTTTTTATTATAAATAGCCAACTATAAAATTAAAAGACATGTCAGGACTTATGTGCAGCCCTAAAAAAACAGCATAAAAGCTGGTTCTGCTTGCAACCCTGTTGGGAAAGCTGCTTATACAGATGTACTGTGTAGGTTTTCCAGTCATGGGAAGGGCCCCCTGACCATCCACTGCTGGTAGAGTTCCCAGTGATGGTGGGACAAGATCAAGACCAGAGTGGAAAGAAGATTATGTAAGTAATGAGGCTTTTCCTTGGCAATTGCTTTGTGATTGGAATTGGACTGGTGACCTGGCTTACTCCTTCCCCCATGCCCTTGTTTCTATCTTGACTTGCTCCTTTCTCTGTTCCATCATATACCATGAGTGAATGCATTGATCTTGAGCAGCAGGAACTGTGCTGACAACAGTGGTGTCTCCAGCCTGCTGCCCAAGGACAGACCAAAGCTTGGCAATGGATGAGTCCCACAAGACCCATGGTGCACTGTGACTGTGGACAAGCCTAGGGAGCAAAGTATTTATTAACCTCTGAGTAAATCAATCATCCAGAGAGTTGTTTGTTCACTCTAGTCCACGGGTCTGCCACATGTGCAAGTCTTCTCTAGCTACAGATTAGTTTTCTCTTCCTGTCCACTTCATAGTTCTGCCAGCCAAACCCAGCTGGCTTTTCCAGACCTCATTTATACTTTTTATAATTCCTCCAGACTGATCCAAACTGTCTCTGAATAATAGCTAATGATTAATGTCTTATTAACCACCAATATTTAACTGCTTGGGCAGTAGGATGATGTATTTCCATTTTATGGCAATACTAGACAAATTTAACTTCTGAGTTGAATCTAGAAGCTTCAAAATTGACATGGCTTTCTAGTCACAAACAGTTGTACTTAATCTTAAATTCTATCCTTCAGGACTGGAACACAAAATTATTTCAAAGAATGAGCATTCCTAAGAATGGGGAGGTGAGAGAGAGAGTTTACCAGCACATGACTGAGTGAACATTAAATACTTGCTGGCTGAAGTATTGTCTCTTGTGTGCTACACAGAACAATCTGTGTCTGAAAATATTTTCCACTCAGAGATTGCCCAAATAACAAAGGAGAGGTGTGCACACAGATATCCAGTATATAAACATACATACACCATACATGCAGGGTTTATTTCAAATTAAGCATCTAAGAAAAAAAGCAGAAAAGCCAGATAAGGGATCCAGGGAATTTGTCTCACAAACAAGCAGGTTAAGTTCTAACCATATGTTATTCTATATCATGCCCCAAAATATGCTGAAAATAACATCTGAGCTGTTACTCAAGATGCTTTCTCCTATTCCAGCAAAACCTGCAATCATTGGGTTAGCAACACAAGAAAACTTGAAACTGCCCTTAAGAAAAATCTCTCTGCTGGGCACATGCAAGACCTGGAAACACACATTCCAGGAGACTGCACATTTCTCTTGCTGCATTCCTCTTTGATTTTTCTTCCTCTCATCCTGGTCTTCCCCCCAGTGAAGCTCTGATAACTCTTCCCTGCTTTCTCGTTAGCATTTTGGATCAATGTTCTCTCCTGACTCTGCACTGAGGCAAGTCACATTGACACCAACACCAGATTTATGGGGCCAAAATGTGTTTGCTTAACTGCTAATTACCATCAGTTGCCATTGTTTCCTGTGCTGAATAACTTGTATTATCCTCCCTGCCTTGCTGCATGCTTGATCTCTTACCTCTATCACTCATCCTCTGTTACCTTCCGTCTCCACCTCATTTCTGGGTTATGTCTCTGATGGACCAAAGTGATTATTTTTCAGTCAACGATCCAATTTATGCATAAAATAAAATATCCCCCAAATCATTCACGATTGCCTTCGTTTCAAATAGCTTAATTTGTCACTTCTGGATGGTGGTTTCTAATGCAGCATCTCATTTCCTCCTTCTCACTTCTTTGCAGTCACACCAGTTGTAATCTAAGAGTGAATGAGATAGATTGATTAAATGGTCAAGTTATGCATGAGGCAGTCCCAACTGGGAAACCTTTTAATGGTGGTTAAATATTTTGATGCTGTATACACTACCTGAAAAATGAGCATGACTAACCCAGCAGTCAGAGCCCTTTGAAAATGCCTTTCTGGGCAGAATTGGGCAGGTTTACTGACACATATTTTGTCATGCCAGCTCTAATTAAGCCTGTCTAATTACTTTTCTTACAAGGGTTTTGGGTTGAGCATATAAATTCTTGAGGATGTTATCTGCTGTAGGTGTATAAATGTCCTGTAGAATAGTAGGGAGGAAAGGTTTGTAGGAAAGGTAATAATTTTTACTAGACCATATGACATAAATGGGGTAATGGACAAGCTTTGGGACAGATGAGATCTTTGCTAAATATCAATGAAGAATGATTTTACTGTACGTCCCAAAGAATGTCCATTTGTTCCTAACCTGTCTCAGCTGGTCAGATAAAAGTGTAAATGTTTCTGATTTCATGTCCTTCTGCCTTTGAAACCATTGTTATATCTAAAGCATATCCAATGGAGAAAAGCAACTGTCTGCTGAACAGAATCTTAGTCTGTTGCAACAAACTAGAAAGGAATTAATGGAAATTAAATGTTTTCTGCTCATATATCATCTTGCCCTGTGAAATCTTTTAATTCTCTTCTGCAGGATGGAGCAGCTCCAGTAAGCATTGTCTTCCCAGAGAGGGCAGACTGATGTGAAATGTTGGACTTTAGGTGCTAGGTGCTTACATAGTCCCAGAGAAAGAGAGAAAGAAATGCAGAGTTCATTTTCTCACCTTGAAGGATCCTCTCCCACACCCACTGGCTATCTCCTATACTGTTTGATCTATAGGTGGGCTGCTAGGACACCTGCAATGCAGCTTCTGCTCAGCCTTGCCACTAACGAAGGCCTCCCAGGCATGTCTGAAAGGGGAAAATAAAACCAAAAACACAACAAAAGCCTGTCAGTGCTTGAGAAATTTTCACTTGGGAAGAGGTGGCAGCTACAGACTGCAGCAGCTGAAGTATCTGTCTTTACTACAAGTTTGGACTCGGGTGTGTATTTGCCATGAAAATAAGACATCAGTTCCCATAGACCTGCACAAGATGATGGAGAATTTTCCTCTGTGGAACTCTGCTTTCAAGAGCAAGTGCTGTTGAGTTTGAGTTACAAATCACCAAGATTAAGGTTATTATATTTACTTGCTGTTGTTCACAGAATGCTGTCACTGTGCTTTCCTGTGCACCTCACCAGGGCTAGAATTTCCATTTACATTTATCTGATGGGTTGAAGTTGCCAAATCAGGGTTAAAACTACAGTACTGAAAGCAAGAAATATGGGGAGGAGGAACCAGGGTCCAAAATAAATTCCACTTTGCCAATTCACATGCTAATTTAAATTGGGGAAAAAAACCCATAACCCTACTCTGAAGGGTTGAGTTGGGAACAAGACTGGGCTGCAGGTAGAATTTAATTACTACATGGCTTTAAACAGTTATTGCCTGAAAAGCTGGTGCCAGAATCACAGTTAGGTTTCTCCTTTGTACTAAATATATATATATATATATACACTAAAAAGTGAGAACACACAAAAAAACCCAACCCCCACTACAAAAGACCACAGAAATGTCTGTAAAGTGCAGACATTTAGTAGCAAAAGGCTTTTGTTGTACATAGTTACTATAATTTAGTCTATGTCATTACCTGAATGGAGCTCTTGTAACTGTTTTGCTGTGGCCTTGGCTTTTCTAATTTAAATACCTTTGTCGGGACTTTAATTTGTTGGGGAAAAAGCAAAGTATTTGCAAAATAGACAGTATTCTGATCAAACTGATAAAACCAAAGCTTTTCCAGGTTCTAATCATATTTAGCATTTGTGTTCTTTTGTTTTAAGTATAGAAACATAATGAAATAATTCCATAACATGAAGCTTGATGGAAGTGGCAATTAAAAAGGAATCGATCTGATACATCCTGCTCTTCACATTATCATGCTCTGTAAAATGTAAATCACTGTCTCCATCGCTACAGCTTTCATTTCCCAACTTGATTAGGCAAATATTGAAAACAATAATCATTTTTCACTAAAGTGAGCCTTTATTATGGTGTAGAAAGAGTGCACTATGGATATTATATTTTTCACAGAAGACTGGCTTCTGCATTAGTGTTTGCTATCAGTGTATTTCATGTCACTCCATCATACTGTCTTTCACTGAAATCCCACATTTGTTGGAGCAGATGGAAAGTTAGTTTAAATTAATTGAAAGCATGCTGTGCACAGCTTGTGGTCCCAAGAACACACGAAGAAGAAAGGAAGATACATCAATTTCCTTTCTAACATACCTATAACTGTGAGAAGAGATCTCTTACAAAATCATCAAGATATTATGCTCTCTTTTTTTTTTTTTTTAGGAAAGTTATATTGCTATGATTTTAACAAGAGAAGAACGTAGTGAAATTGGCTGGATACATAGCATCTGAAAAATAAGCTCTGCCTGGCATAGATCATAATGAAATGACACAGAGAAAGTTAGTATTTACTGCTTTGTTTCTGTAATCTTATCTACAGTTCTTAGAAATACTGGCAAGTTTGAAGGCTAATTACCTCCTCAACTATTTTAGTTATAGCTGCTTTCTGTATCTAGATCCTCAGCTTTTCTTCTGGCATCACTGAAAATCCCAGTTGTCCTCTCTGTTCTCTGAGCCAACAGCCAAACGTTATTAATGCCTGAATCATTTACCTGGAACTGAGGTGGGCAAACTCATCTGCTGCTTTTGAGTAATTGGTACGTGGACATTCTCCAGCACCTTTACAGTTAAAACCAGCTTCAAATCTATCACAGCACAAATCCTTTAATGAGCAGTGACTTCTTGAGCAAGCCATAGTGGGAAGTGGCATCCATTTATTAGTTGTGTCTTTTTTTGAACAAAATCATCCAAGTATTTGTTTCATAATGATGTAAAACTGAGTGTGGGACGGAGCAAGTGTTGGGAGGGGAAATGTTTCTAAGATGGAGAGCATCCGTTTGGTTCATATGCTATGTTCTGCTGAAAAGCCTGCAGTGGGGCAGATGGGAGGAAGGTTTTGTATTTAATCTGTGTGGCCTAGGCCAAGATGACACCTGGCATGAACAGGAGTCTTATGTCTTGTAAAGCAAGTGCAGAAATCGAGGCTAGAAAGTGGATTCTGGAGTACAAGGTGGGAAAACCACATGGAAAACAAGAAGCCTGAAACTCAGGTCTGATAGTCTTAGTAGGGAGCAGATGCAGTGAGGCTTTAGAAGTGATGGAAAGAATAAAGCACCATGCACCAGAGGGACTTAAAGTAAAACTTCCTGCAAACAAGACATGCACTGAAATTTGCTGCTCTGTCCTGGTTTGCACTCAGGTAAATGCTGGCTTCTCAGTTTTAGATCCCTTTTGCTAACCTTGGGGTCCTTCTTACACCTCATCTTTTTGGTGTCGCAACACTGGCCACAGATTCCTTCTCCAAAAAGGTCAGAAGGCAAGAACATGAGGGAGAACTTTTTTTTTTTCCCCACACTTGTTCTTTCAGTCTTGAAGAACTCCAAGGTTGAAGTGGAAAAAAATTCAACCAAACATTTTTGGTTTTAAAAAGTCAAAAATTTCTCTGGAAAAGTTCAAAGAAACTAAGTACATCCCACTTTTTTCCAAGATTAGTAAGGTAATTTTACATTTATTTGGGGGAAAGGTTATTTGATATTGAGGCATTTCTCCCCTCCCTATTCTGACTGTGAGTGTTGTACCTATGTTGCTGGGGGCCTTATTTCTGCTAGTCACAGAACACATTTGACCATCTCTGGTCCTTGCAGATCAAATACAACTCCAGCAATTGCAAATGAAAGATAAAATAATGCAAAACTTTCCCACTCTTATCTGTCTTGCTTCATCTTCCTTCTTCACAGGGAGCCTTCAGACATTGCAGCTAAGCCTATCTTCTATCTTCCTTTTTTTTTTGTGATCTGATGACATCCCTTATCCTCCACAAATGTTTACTCCTTGTATTAGGTATCCCTGTAGAGCAATTGTACACCTGTAAGACTTGACAAATCTTTTAACTTATTTAATTTTTCTTCCACATCTCCTTGCTCTTCCAAAGACTTCTATTTAACTTCTTTTCCTTATTCTTCTTCCCTGCTTCCACTTTTGTCCTTTAAACCACGCTGCCTGCAGAATTTCCTTTTCACTTTTTTACTTCATTGTACAGCCTCTATGACCACCTGAGCCACCATTCCTTCCTGTGTTCTTAAAAGGCCTTATCCCAACCTGTATCACAAGTCTTTCCTTGTGCCATTAACTTCACAGCAAAATTATTCTTCTTCCTGAATGCCAAACTGATTCAGAAGCAAGCTGCATAAACACATTGCAAGGGAGAAGGTGGCCCTGAGATCCTAACTTCTCTTGAGCACATGACAGATGTCTTAGTTCATATTAACAAAGCTCTTTGGAAATTCAGAGGACTGTACAGGTAATCATTGTTTGATTAATAATTTACAGTGCCAACAGGACAGAAATGAAAGTTGGAGAATGACAATCTCCAAACAGCTGTACACCTGTCAAATATGTAAATTTTTTACCCTTCTTCTTCTGCTTGGGCACTGTTTAACCCCATGCTGAGTTCCCTTTCTAGAATATAACCCCTACAAGATTCATGAATAATTAGTCATAAAGAAATAAAGAATGAGTGAAAATTAACTTTCTACCTCCTGGTGTCACTTGAAGAATAATTTGTCTAAAAACTAATTAGCTAACATCCCACAAACATGGAACCCCAGATGAAATGGAAAAAAAAAAGAGGGAAAAAAAAAAAAAAGAAAAAAGAGGAGGAAAAACCCACCTAAACCAGAAGCTTAGTGGTTCTGGAACAAAACAAACACACACAAACTTGATTAAATTCCCAACGTGTATTTCTTCTAAAAAGTAAAAGAAGCCCTGATGCAGCTGGGATGAAACCCTTCAACCCTTTCACTGACATCTGCAAGAAGAGTAAATGATATTACCTGAAACTTCTTTCTGAAGATAAAAGTATAATCTAGTTTTAAGATTACAGGGGTTTAGATGGCTGTGGGCATGTGGAGCCCTTTCCCTGAGTTTGCCACTTAATGTCAGCCAGAGCTTGATAACAGCCAAGTCATTAGTTAGTGCTAGTTATTAGGAAGAGTGAGTGAAGTCGGGTGCTGTATCACAGAGCCAGTGACATAATTAGCACCCCTCCCCATCAGGGGAGAAAATTAGGCAGTAGGGAAGGATTCTTCCCCCCATAGAAGGATGTATTCCTAAGGCTATGAACCAGTACTGGGCACAAATGCCAAATATACTGAAATTTGAAAGAGAAAGAGGATGAGCAGAATCCAAAACACTAATTAGGAGAATGAGAGTTTTATGGCTGGCTGAGTTTTTAATAGTTATTGGAGGATAAGCCAAGACTAACAATCTGAGGTAGACTCTAGTTAAGTGGTGGTGAATGGTTCTGACATTTCTCAGCTCTCACCCAGGATACTCAGAGGTTACCTGAAGTTTCTTAAACCTCTTCCCAGTACAGGAGCCACTTCAAGGAAGCAAAGAGAACACAGGCCCTCTTCAAGCTCAGGGATATGCAAAAAAAGGCAACATTTCCACTTTTTTTCCGTGAACTCTTCCATATCAGCCTCATATAATTATGCAAAACCCCCTGAAATATGGCAATCTACTTCATAACAATATTATGGTGATGTTGAGTGTTAATGAGGAAAAAATTGAGTGTTTTTTTTAAGCAGAGGAAGAGTGAGGTACATTTTCACAATAAGGTTTTGAATATATCTTCAACTTCTCAGATCTTTTTAGAAGAAAGCCCTGCAACATCACTCCTGTATGGACTCAAATAACTAAAATAAAGCATCCACAAAAAAGGAAATTCAGTCTCTCCTTGAACAGTTCAAAAGGCAGGGAAATCAGAGCTGCTGTGTGAGGAGTCTGTCTTTTGGTTAATTATTTTATTTTACTTCTAATTTCTCTGTATTCAACTAGCAGTTAGTTCTTGCTATCTCTATTCTTAGCAAAAGCACCTTTTTGTACCTGCTGTGCTTTTTCTCTACTAAATTATTTCTACATGGCAACTGAATTTGTTGTCAGTCATCTTTACGTGCCACTTATCACCTTTATTTCTCTCCAGTCCTCCTCCTTTTAGAGTATATTTTTTCTGCTGTCTCTAAACTTGCCATAAACCTAAAGAAACAATAAAGACACGAGAACTAAGCTGTGCTCTTTGCTATCAATCTCAGCAGAGATTCCAGAGAGAATCAAAAACTCCCCACTTTCAATTTGACAACAATAATATGCAGTTGTGCAAAGATGACTTTATTGTGGTCAAGTGCAGCCAAGCCTCCAAATCCAACAAAACTGAGAGTGCCTGACCACCACAAAAGAGAGGATGGGGAAAGGAGAACCTATGAGACAACGAGGTTGGTGTTGGTGGTTTAGATGTTTGCCATTGATCTTCTCTTTTTTTCTCTGGAGCTGTTAGGAGAAGATGTAATGTGTTTAGCTGCCTTTTTGTGAAACATCAACAGCCAGAAACACAGGGAGTGAACCACCATCCTGCAGCCAGCTGGCACTCAGCAGTTCACCAGTGGTCCATGGAGTGAAATTTTTGGAACCTCTTTTCTGTACCATTGCTGTTACATGTTAGCTCTGCAGTCATATGAGGCCTTTACAGCAGAGAATAGGCTGTCTGATGCAACTCAACATAACTGCAGTAAGGTAGCTGAGGAAAATGTATAAATCCAATAATAATCTGCCTTATCCAAAGAGATGAGGGGTTTCAAGTCCTGTCAAATTTTGCAGTTGCCAGGGTAACAGGTTTGCCTTTCTAATTGCCCCTGGGAGACTGTACAGAATGCAATCAATCACCTTCCACCAGCTCCCCAAACCATCCAGTTCTGGATGCATCTAACTGGTTGTGACTCTGAAATCAGCAGGACTTCCTGCCAAATATGAGGAGAACTTTTGTGTCAAATGTCCCTGAGTAAAGTTAAGAACAAATGTTCCATTAAACTGTGCATTAAGTCCTTCTCCTTTCATATCAGCCTTGCACAAACTATTTGCCTTTTTGTATATTAAAATAAAGCCAGAAGTTTTAGCATGCATCACCTGGGGGTGGGGGCTTAAACATTACCAGCTTTGTCCGCATATTATGCTAATTGAATCTCTCTCATCTTCATGAAATACACTGCACACATCCAAGGGTAAGTGCAATTAGCAATTTTAAATTTGCTTTTTTTTTAAAAAAAAAAAAAAGAAAAAGAACTATATAAAGGAGGAAAGACTGCTGTGAAACTGCCAGTAATGAAACAAAGGTGAGACTACTGGAATGGGAAGACATCATGAAAATATATTTACCAGCTTCTCTGAAGGCAGTTACCTGCCTGGTTTTCCTCAAAATTACAGCAGCTTATGATCTATGAGGTTGTTACATCTGAACAAGCCTGACAAAACCATGAGCAGAGATAAGCTTCTCCCTTTTAACAGATTACATTCTTTTCTCTCTTTTTTTTTGTTATTTTTTTGGCTCAAAAAAGAATTTCAGAGAATCAGAAAGATTTCCAGAGAATTAAACTCTGGAAAGTGCTGCCTTGCAGGCTCAGTGCCACCCAGATCAGCCTGTACCTGAGAATGAAAGAGATCTGGCTGAACAGTCAGTTCACAGTTGTCATGCACCAGGACACCAAAGCCTCAGGTGACCACATCATCACTGAACCATCCACATAATGAAAAGATGAAGAAAAGACTCACCATTAAAAGAGACTGCTCCTACATAACACTGAATTTCTGCAAATATAGCTCATTCTTAAGGACTTCAGCAAATATTCTCCATAGGCATCTTCTCCCTTTGAACCTCTTCTATTGTCCTGTAAAAAGATAACTGTTACAAAGATCACCATGAACAAAGGGTCATATTCTGAAAAAAATTCACCTCTCACCCATCTTGGGTTTTGTTTCTCTCAGCTTTAAAAAGTACTACTAATAAAAAGGGAATGGCTGTGAGAGCAATGGGCTCAGCTGAAACTAAATTTCACCTCCCACCTGAAAAAGGTACAAAACATGAGACCCTATGAATCACCTTTAACCATGTTGGCAACAAAAATAACAAGAGGTTACTGAGCATCCAGTCAAAATAGCTTGAAACTGAAGTGCCAGATGCCTGTAACAGCTCACTCACAAATGACCTGCAAATCAAAACTTAACAGCAAGGAACAGTAGTTAATAGTTTGAGCATTTAATGTATCTAACTAGACTAAAATCTCCAGATCTGCCACCTGTAGCTTATGTATTCAACATTATTCTAATTTAATTATTAAATAGTTTCTTTTTTCTTAAAATAAAACCAAATCAAACAATTTATACACAAAGGGGGAGGAGAAGCAAAATGGTTTAATACATTATTCATTAGAAATTACTTTAACAGCTTTATATTCAGCCTAGTAGTATCTTTGCTTCAGGCAAAGATAACCTTCACCAAGTCTTTCCAAATGAGGTGTGATAGAATAACTTCTCTGATATTGTCGATAGAGTCCTGTGCAGGACATGCAAATGAAAAGGGTGCAGTGCTACACAAGGCACTGTATAAAAATCCCACATAAGGAAACAAGGCTAGAGCACTTACCTTTCAGGAACAGAGACTAATCTTGGGGGGAATTAGCTCAGGCCATTGCTGTCAGGGTGCTCTGCTGCTGAGCTGCATCAGTAACAACAATTCATTTTTTAATGGCTCGAGACCCACGCTGTAGCTCTGCACTAAAGTCTATCCTAAAATTTATTAAGGAATTTTCCATGTGTTGGAGCTATATATCCAGATGGGATGTAATCTTCATTAACTTTCAGGAGGTACAGCTGCAGGAGAACATCAATACTAAACCCTCAAAGCACTGGGTAGACTCACTACACACGTCCACTTACACTGCCCATGATCCTGATTCTGCCACATATGTTGGTGTCTAACTTCAGACAACTAAGCAGATACCTCAGATGCTCAGTGAACACACTCAGGCCTGTCAGGGACAAGCTGTATCCAAATCCTATCAAAAGACAGCTCATGGTTACAAATGAACATTTAAAAAGCAAGCAAAAACCCCAAACCTCTCTTTACTGAGGTGCTCAAAGAAGCCTCACTAACCCTAGCTACTCCTAGGTGAGACTGAGCAAGTTCATCCAAGAGAGGTGCTACCTGTTGCAGTAGCAGGAGACATTAAAGGAGGTCTCAGGAAGGCCCTTCTAGTTGCCATATTCAAAAACCTGCTATAGGCAAAAAATCCCCAACCACTTCATGCAAGGATGAAAAAATCCAAGGATTTATTGCTACTCCAATTAAAATCAAGCAAAAGACCAGTTTAAATGTCACCTGCACAACAATACATTTTGTAAAACTAAAGAATATAACCACCCCAAGTAACTTCAAGGATGAAGGTTAGAGAATGAGACCCATTATTAAAAAATAACCACGTCACCTTTTATTTTTGCTACTAGACTTCACCTACCTAGCTGCTCTGCAGCTAAAGGCAAGCAAGAGGAGTCAAGAAAATTCCTTGGGCTAAAGTGAAGCAATGTGGCACGGGATCTGTCAGTACCAATGACAACATGCCACACAGGAGGCTACGTGGGTACACAGCACAGTGCCACCACAGCCTCTTTGCTCTGTCCAGGTCACAGGCTGCAAGGTCCAGCATCCCCTTCCCTGGCAATCCTGGGCATGGACTGGGTTTCAGGAGCAGGTCTGCCAACGGCTGAGAGCCAGGAGTGGCTGTCACTGCAGTCTCTAACAGAACCAAGCTGCAGACTGCAAACAGCCCAACCCACCTGAATTTCTGTCCAGCCTCTTGTGCTAGGCATGCTAATGACAAAACACTCTTAATGATGCCATTTTGACATTCTTACCTGACTCAGCTAGAAGCAGCCTGAGGAGAACTTTATCACAAAGTAGCAGAAGGCAGTTAATGATGGGGATAAGATTCTGGGCTGAGGGTGAATAAAATGTAGTATTTCCTAGCAGTGATTAATGAAGTAAAACGCAGCTAATTTGGAGATGTTGCAAATAAAAGTGGCTAAAACTCTAGCCTGACAGAGGGTAAACACTGCTGCAAGCAGTCTGGTCTGTACTTCCACAGTTCTGAAAGGCCTTGAAAAAGGACCAAGCATTGTGTCTGGAGGGACTGAGAAGACTATTTACTTATTTCTTCCATTTGGCCGCATATCTTGCTGTGCACGCTGTCATCCCCCATGGCAACACATTTTACACATGTTGATGCGTGCATTAGTCTGGTGTGATTTATTGAAGGATGTGTAATTGCAGACAGAAATGGTATTTTCAGCATTTACCTGCCAGCACTTAAACACTTAACCCACGGAACCTCACAACTTGCTCAACATGTTAGCACCATTTTCCAGTGAATTTGGATAATCAACGGAGAGCTGCAGATAGAAGCTTTTCTGTACCTCTGTGTCTTTCAGAAAAGTATCTGAGTCATTCGGCCCAGCTTTACTTCAGACAACTAAAACCCAAGAATTGAATCTAAGATAATTATGGAGCCTTCCTTTGCAGTCACTGTGAGCCACTTCATCTAATTTATTTTAGGATCGGACAAATCGCCCTTTGCAGTGGCCGATTTCTTACTGTTGACTATATTAGACTTGCTGCCCAGCTTATTGATGGCTAGAGTAAAAATATTTCCAGAAGAAATACATCCTACCACTGCAAAATGTTAGATCACTGCTCCCTGCATCCATTACCACCTGCTGCAATGTGGGAAATCTCTTTAGCCTCGTCTATGTGCTTCATGGAGAGGCTTCAATGTACCACCTAAGCTCTTCTGTTAGGGTTGGCAACCACACACTGTGCCCTCAGTGATACTAACTGGGAAATTATCTACCTAGCTGGGAATCACAAGTGAACCAGAGCCCAGTTCTGCTGCTGCACACAATGGCTGTCCTGCCATTCAGGCAGTTGGAAGAGAGGAGGGCAGGAAGACCTGAGTGTTCTCACAGTCAGACAGACATAATCATGTAACAGGTACCAAAATAATCACAGCTAAGCTGCTATTCAGGGGATGAAACAAGCCAACATCTGGGCTGTGAAACTAGATGGAAAAACATCTCAAATAAGTGTAGCTCTTGAAATCCTTGAATATCTTGAGAGGCCTCATGCCAATTACTCCACCTAGTATCATCTGTCCAATAACATTTTTGTCATCATACTTCCTCACTGTTCTGTCTTCTTCATTAAAAAAACAAATCACTAAATTTTATTGTTCTTTTACCAAAGAGTAGCCCGATGTCTTGTGTTTGGAGAAGGTTAGGAGGCAGATAATCTTTTGAAAAGACTGTTTTTTTCAGAACAGTGCTCTGGGGTAATGGAGAGCTCCTCTGATGTCTCCCAAAAGCAGCAAAGGGTTACCTCATGCTTCTGCAAGGCTGACCCCAGAGTTTGCCACAGCCCATTGGGTAACCTCTTTGGGCCCTGCACTAAAAGCAGTTTAGATAATTCACACCAATAACTCACACAGAAGACTCTTCTCCCCCTCCATGCTTCTTAAATTTTACTGTTCTTTTACCAGAGAGTAGCCCAATGTCTTGTGTTTGGAGAAGGTTAGGAAGCAGATAATCTTTTGAAAAGACGTTTTTTTCCGAACAGTGCTCTGGGGTAATGGAGAGCTCCTCTGGTGTCTCCCAAAAGCAGCAAAGGGTTACCTCATGCTTCTGCAAGGCTGACCCCAGAGTTTGCCACAGCCCATTGGGTAACCTCTTTGGGCCCTGCACTAAAAGCAGTTTAGATAATTCACACCAATAACTCACACAGAAGACTCTTCTCCCCCTCCATGCTTCTCTTTGCTGCGTCGCTGTGCACCATTTTGATGGCAAAACATCCTCTTTCTGTTATTAAGAATTTATGCATATTTACAGATGCATGGGTTTAAGAAGGCAACAGTTATGGTCTGTGTTTATTTTCTAAAAAACTTGAAGACAAAATTCTCTGCTCTCATCTCTCTGGCTTCAAAAGTGGAGATGTCCAGTGAAAAAACCCCAGCTGCTTCAAAGCCTCGCCTGGTGTCTCAGTGCCAGTGCCTGCAGCTGGTGCTGGCGTGTGGCTGACGTGCTCCAGTTGCTACAAAACTTCCAATTATTCTGCAGTCAGAGTGCCCCAAAGCTGGAGTCTTCGTTCTATTCATCTGTTGTGAGATGGATGCTGCCTCTGCTCCTCTTCATGTCATACCATGCAACTGTCGAGTACATTTGAAAACCTAGCAATGATTCTTTGACTCCTCTTGCAGAAGCAGTATCTTCTGTTTGTTTATTCCAATTTCTTTATAGGATACTTGTTATGCATGACTGATTAATAGGCCCCAAGCTATACTCAACCTGCCACCCACAGTAAATTGTTCTTTCTGTTGTCTCTGTCATTTTCTTTAAAATATCAAGCTGTTTTATAATTAAAGAGTCCCTTGAAGGTCTTGTTTCAATAAACAATCATTTCTTCCACTGTGTGAAGTTCTTGTACTAATAAACAATTTAACAGCACGTATTATTTTTCTTGTCTCCAGAACTAACCTTTCACAGAAGATGCATTAAAGGAAAACCTGAAATTTGGTGCTCCCTGTGCATACAGGTTCAAAACTTCAGCAAGGGTGTGGAGCACAGGACTAGATCTGCTCTTAATCTGCATATTGTGTGAGTCACAGAAGATTAATTGCTCACAGTGGTGTTGAGATGCTTCCATATGTCACCCTGAAGATGGCTGAAGAGTTACTTATCTCCAGCAGCTTTATCCTTAATTACCTTTCTGATAATTCCAAATTTGGGATTCAAGGCACAGTGAAAATCTCCTGTATTAATTAGAGATTGTAACTTTGTTACACAATGTGTTTTCGATGATAAACGGCTTTTCCTTGAATACTCAATGTTTTGGGAAAATGGCAAAATCTCTGAGAGTTTTGCAGTGCTACCAGAAACTTTTTCTGGATTTTTAGCATTGCAGAAAATAGTACAGTGACAACAGAGCTTATGCATGAATGTGTGTGTATCTTTTCAGTCACAGATAACATTGATTATAATTTCATTTTTCTAAAAATAATTAAAAAAAGGATAACTAAGGTGTTTTTTTTTTTAATTTTTAGTGCAGTTTAATGAAAGTGCTTGAAGTGATTAAAAGATAGCACAAATGTATGCAAAATTAGGAAATCAGATCAATTTCAAATCCTACAACACTGTCTATGCAACAGTTTTCTAATCACTATTTTAATGAGCTATACTTTGGCAGCAAGTTTAAATTTCTAAATATTTAATCATAGCAGTTCTTTGATTTGGGTGTGTTTGAATACCAGGCTGCCTTATTTTTCTTATTTTTCTTTTCAGATGCTACTTTCAGTACAATTTTAGAAAGATTCTCTAGCTGATACAGGATGTCATAGTTCTTCCGAAACACTGGAGGTATAGTAATTTATGTTAGATATGAATTTGCCCCAAAGACATCAGCTTTTTCACATTTAAGAGCCCTCTCTGAGAAAAATATATTAGATATTACAATCCTCATATCAGTATTTTTTCAAATTACTTTGGATACTTGCCTGTCATCACCTATAAATGCCACACACTCCCTATTTTCTACCAGCAGCTCTCCTCTGTTGATGTAATTTTCTGTTACAAAATTCTGCACTTGCTATGTTTTCACTTTCTTCTATGACATTAAGTAACCTACAAATCTGTGGCTTACTTCAATATAAATACACATGTGACAAATGGTTGAGTTTCATGTGTATCCTTTCCAGATGCATCAAAGAGATAGCAAAGAACTATGTCTATAATGGTGTTAAAATAACACCCTTCAAAGACCACACATGAATGCTCTATCACCTGCAAAGGTATTTTGTTCATTTCATCCTCCTCTGCCTTCAGAATTCTGATTTTTACAGTGACACATTGGCTTTTCCTTGGTCCAGCATCCTTCAGTTTGGTATTGTTAGACAGACGGGTGGGTTTTTGAACTGTTGATTCCTCTTCAGAGTTGCCTTTTAGAAATCCCTGTGGAGCATCCTCATTCCTCATATCAAGATTCACTACTTTAGAGAATCCTGCCACCCCAAGTTCAAGTTCCTAATAAAGTAAAAATGTTCTCACAAACAGCCCGAAGGCTTTCTGCAATGTCTTTGAGTTGAGAATTAAGAGGATGATGGGAATTAACTTGCCTGAAATCCCATGATAATGTTGCCTAGTGACACAGGTACTGTTCAGAGCACAACCATGTAAAAGGGCAGACCATGTCCTGATGCTGGCAAACCCTCCCCTGCTCCAGATTTTAGTTACTATATTTTATTCTCCTCTCCTTCCAAACTCACTGCACAGATATGCTGATAAATTTGCACCTAATTTCCTTAAAAGCTTATCCACTCAATTCTCTGGCCCTTTTTATCACAGCTTCTTTTTGTTGATAATAAAGCAGCCTTTTCATAAATTCCCTAGTCTCTAACCAGCATCTGAAAGCATATGCAATATTAAAACAGTCTCATCTCTGATCATCCAATATGTACTTTAGGAGCAGTTGAATGCATCCAGTAGGATAATGGGATTTTGGTTTTCCCTTCCCAGAAGTTACATAACGTTATTCCTCCTCTCTGTACCTTCAATGACACCCAGTTTTCACTGTATTTCTGTATAACATGCAACTTTCAGCTTTTTTTTTTTATTTTTAACCAGTTTACATTAGAAATTTTATCCATTTCTTGTCTCTACCCAGGAGACACCATAGCACTTACCCCCATGGGTACATTCTGCTCCAGCTACATGAAAGTCTTTGGCACTACCTCACTAGTCAATAACCAGACCCTCATTCCTTCAAATACTTTTGTCTTTACAACCATAATCTCATTGTTCATTTCTGTTCCAACAGTGTGACACTCT
Source organism: Merops nubicus (assembly GCF_000691845.1). NCBI lineage: Eukaryota > Metazoa > Chordata > Aves > Coraciiformes > Meropidae > Merops > Merops nubicus. The sequence continues at coordinate 19,872 of NW_008631659.1, forward strand.
GTCTTCAATCCTTTATCTTCTCCTTTTTGATTTGCAAGTGGCTTCCCTGCCTTGTTTTTCAGCAGAGGGATTTAGCAGAATTAGACATGTACAAAGAAGGGCACCTAGCAGAGAGGCATGGATCTTCTTCAGGACTGACAGCAGCTAAATAAGGTAGGGCCCTTCTGTTTGGGAATAAAAGATGTGTGAGAGGAATATGTAGAAATGGAGATGGTTCAGCAAAGTCAAATGGAAAACAACTGTTGTTTCTGGGATCCCAAAAAGCAGAGGGGCCCAAGCAAAGCAAGCTGCTCAGGCCACAGGTTTTGTCCTGCCCTGGACAGTCAGCCCCTGACACTGGGGAAGAGCCACTTGCTGCAGGGCTGCACAAGCAGAACACAGCTTGGACTAGACATTGTTCTCCTCTGATCCTGCCCAGCAGCACCTCCAGCCTCTCCCTTCTGTCTGGCCTGGTGACATCCTTCCACCTTTGCATTTTTTACTTTTCAGCCTTGCTCTACCTAGGGAAGAACAGCTCTTCTTGCAAACTCTAGCACAAATCCATGGTGGGAAGATACTCTTTGAGGCTTCGTGTCTGTGACTTGTGACCTGCATCCACCTGTGGCTGGTGCCCTGCTCCATCCACCAGATAACTTACTCCTAAACACATCGACTTGGCACAACATCTTTCCTTCCTGTGCTCATCTCACATTAACCACCTTTCCTAAAACCTCACCACAGCCACTCCTGATCTTTCAGTGGGGTTCACCTCTGCCAGACACAAAAGGGCATGTCATTAGCATGCTAAAAATGTCTCTGCAAACAAGCCAGAAGCATCACGCAAATGCAAGAGCAGAGTTCAGGCAAGGAGACTCTCCAAAGCTCTTTGAATGTCTCTTGTTAGAAGATGTATGATCCATATTTAAAAGTAATGAGGGAGGATGCTCTTAGATGGTCCTCTACACTGCTTACAGTAAAGCCATTGGTGATGTCATTAAGTAGAAGAAAAGAATCACTTGACGTAACTAAATTAACCCCTTCTGCATTCAAACACAAATCAATAGGAGACCACAGATGAGAGAATAAGTGGATCATTTGTATACATTACTCCCCTTTTCAAATATCCTTTTGAAGGTTACCCTTTTCTCTTTTTCAACAGGAATTTTTGAAGCTATACAGCATGCTCCCTCTAAACTGTAATGACCAAGTGGCTTTCAACTTATAAATGTGGTGTACTGTAAATGAAAAAAAAAAAAAAAAGGATAAAAGCAAAGGTCTTAGAATTCTTAATAAATATTAAAAAAAAAAAATAAACAAATCAATGAAACAAAACCCCAGCTATTTTTTAGAAGAATGAATCTGCCTAGTACACCTACATGAAACAGGCTGGAGAATGGAAAGCAGCTATTTACTTCATCTTGTACAGAAAATAGGTCATTAAACAAAAAAGAAAACTCAAACCACCACCCCTCCAGATCAGCAGTTCAGCGTTCTTGGTGTAAGAGCAAAGCAGAATCTCAGTGGTGAATCTGCTAGAACGTATTTGGACTACAGATCCACCACTTACAGACTAATTGTCTTCTTCTGAAGCACAGAGAGCCAAATCAGTTCTGACAGAGAGTTCTGTTCCATAAGGGATGAGGAGTTAAACCCCAGCTCTGCCTGGTCTCTGGTGGGGTGCTGAGTACACTGGCAGCCATCCTCCAGCCAGAGCAGCAGGGATGTGTAACAGATCCTGCCAAGGGAGGGCTGTACCAGCTGTCCAGTGCTAAGCTGTGATGAATTTTACTTTCAGCTACTAAATTGCAATTCAGGAACACTGGGATCTCGTGTGCACTCACTGCCATGAGCTACAACCAGTATCCCCAGGAAGATCTCTTTCTACACAGGTTGGAGGCTTAACACTATTGTAAGCAACTATCAGTTTTGGTCAGTGTGTATATATACAGATTTATTTATTTAAAAACCCCACATTTATACAAGCATATGCAACACACCTTGATAACCTGGCAGAACAAAATCCCAGGGTTACTATTTTTTAGCAATTTCATGCTGTGAAACTTCCTTTTTCTGTTTAGGGCAAAGAGGAGGGAGAGACAGTAAGACTTTAAGCTAAAAATGACCTAAAAATATATCAGTGATTTACATCAGAAGACCTACTTTGTATTACTCCTTGACACTTTAGGTCTTTTTTTTTTTTTCCTTCTCACCCCTCCCTTTTATATTTCACCTTTGTTTTCAGTTTCTTTGTTCTCTTTTAATTATAATCCCACTAAGCCTGGACATCTCTGTCTATTCTACTCCAGTCGTTCCTTGAATACTAACTAGGAGAAGAGAACAAGCAGTTTCTTCTGCATGCTCTCAAATGCTAATATGAGAGAAGTGTTGAATCAAATGCCAGTCATGCCAGAGCAGTAACTCTAAGCCAAAATGGGATGATTAACTCAGCTCCCATAAGCAGACTTGCTTTCAAAGAAGAGGGGAAGCCCCAGAAGAATAACAAGGGCAAATATCATCCCTAACTTCACAGAGAGGTCAAAAGGAAGATACAGACAGCTGGAGATGAGCTAGTTTAACTTCAGTGCGCAGAGAAAATACTGGAACAAACTATTAGTGAATTAATTTATCAGTGCCTGGGGAATAAATAAGTGACAAGAAATGGCTGACATTTTCCAAGAATCTCTCATGCCAAACTTGTCTGGTTTCCATCTCTGGCAAAGTAATTTGCCTAATGGATAGAGCAGTAGATGTGATACAGCTTAAATTTAGTAAGGCTTCTGATCAATATTTCCTACACAGCAGCATAGATATTGAAGCTGCTGCTGAAGGGTTTATTCTGCAGATACTGCTTGATGTGCAACTGGACTTGTCTAGCATCCAGATGCCACCTTCACCAGGTACCCACAAGTAGAACTCCTCAGGGAAGAGCACGTCAGGGGAAGTTCAGAACACTGGACTCTTCTCGTGGGCCATGGACAGCCAATGTGAATTTTCCCATCCAGCATTCAATTCCAGTAAGGAGGGAGGACAGCAGCTGAATAAACCTGCTCCAAGAGCAGTCATATGTTGAGTGGGCCATAGAGGGCTTGCCTGGGCATAAACTGTAAAAGTGATGCAAAGTTAAACAGCTGACTGAAAAACACTTTGGAAAAAACAGAAGGTTATCAGTAAGCTAATAAAGCAGAGAAACACTCCAAAGTCTATGAAATTTGTTAGAAAGACAAAGGCAAATGGTTTCACTTCAGAAGAAAAATTCAAACACACAAATACAACATGAGGAGAAGTTGAGTAGGGAGGAAAAATTTGGGAGGGTGAGAGACCAGGTCACAAACACAACAAAATCATCCTGTGCCATAATAATTTTTACTTCTTAGGTCAATGCTCTGGCAGGATCTGGAACCATGCTCTTTGCCTACACACCACTAGTCCTCCAGCCCAGGCTGACAACTTCTGTTTCTGGCTCATTGCCTGATGAAAACATGATTGCTGGCTGCCAGGATGTGATCACAGATGAGCTGTGATTTTGTTAATCTGGAGTTTGGTACTTGCTGTCCTGCAGGAGCAATAATGGGGCATTAGGAGCAACTGAGGGCTAAGGTGCCAATTTAATGAAACACCAGTCCTGTAATCCCAGGAAAAAGGGTTTTCCCTTTTGTGATAACAAAATCATGTATTACAGAGATTTTTAGGGAATTGATTAAAAATTAATAAACAGATTAATTAGTTTGCTTAGTTAGGTATAACACGTTGAAAGTTATGCTGTAAATACTACCTCAGTACTCTAGCCTAAGTTTTCCTACTGCTGTTTTATAGATTATAAACTTCTTGAGACAAAGCCCAACTCATGATCTTAACTTGCTATATGTCTGATGCTGTGGAACACTGCCCATGACTAGCACATTAAGCTGCTACTGCAACACAAACAATAAAATAACTATAATAATTTGTCTACCAAAATGCTCTCAGCAGATAGCAAAGAAGAGCTGATACAACACAGCGCTGATGAAACTAAATGAGCCATTTTTGTAATCACCTTGCTTCTATAACTCTTACAGATTAAGCTCAGCACTGCCGTATTTAATTCCCAACACCGAAAGGAAAAACTCCCATCCCAAATATTGCTGTCATTCTAACAAAACAAATCACTCAATCCATCTCATTAAAGCTCTTCAAACTATTCCCAAAGTTCAGCTGCGTTGGGCTGTTGTGCTGAGAGAGGAATTTGACCCTCAGCACAGTACGACACCAGCATATTGATACATCCATCTCCAGAGTGCAGCAGCTTTTGTGATTTGTGAGCTTTTTATTCCCCATAAAGATGCAACTTAATGTGCCTCTGTAATGCTTTTCACTTAACTGAGGCGGAGATAGCTTGGAGTGTGCCTAAAATGTGACATCATCATTTCCAGGTTCTTATTCTGTTCCCTCCTCACGGCATTTAGCAAATGGTATTTTCGTTCGTGTAAGTCACATTGTTCCCAGCTACGGAGTCTTGTCACAAAAATTAATCTTATACCAAAATCAGATTCTTAGTATGAATATGCCCGATTTCACTGATTTTTTTTATCGCTTTCTGCTCGTAGGGCAAGCCAGTGAAATATAACTGAAATGTCAAATGAAATGGATGGCAAAGCGATTAGAAAGAAACTTTTAGCATTTGTTACAGATTAATATGTTAATTATGGTACGTATTGTGGGGAAAGATTAACTATCACCAAAGTAAATTTATTTTTAACCAGCTTTATTCCTCACACTTCATAAATTAACCAGTGGAATACATAATGGAGAAGAATTCAGATACTGAGATTGGTAGGAATTATGCAAAACTCCAAGGCATACAAGGCTGCAATACAGATAACGTCTTTGCTTTAGCATAAGCACTTCATCAAAGAGAATTATGCCTCCTCTGAAATACCTGTTTTCATAGACTCCTTGCAGATATCTCTAAAATACTTTGCCACCATGACAATTCCAAAACTGATCAATATTTTAAACTCTGTTTTTGCAATGTAACACTGAGTATTTAAAGACAACAGCACATGCCGTGAGATGTTGATGGCTGCATGAACTTCTCATTCATTCTTGAATTTTTATCTATTTGCAAGATGACAAAAAACTTAGAGTCTAAAACAATAGCCATAATGAAGACTTTGGGAGTTTTGCCATGCGTTTCAGAAAAAAGTAGAGGTTTGAGTTATTTTCAGAAAGTTATATGCATTCAATGGCTACTAAAGCCAGCAGAAGTTTTCCCTTTAATTTTAAAGGGTTTGGAAATAGGATGATGCAGAACATGGGTTGGACACTTTTGCAGCCTGAAGTCTGATCTTCAAAAGCACAACTTTTGCCTATCTCTGTAAAACTTCTTTGCTGTATCATAAAACCACAGTGCTCGTGCTGATGCGCTCCTTGGGATAAACTAGCAGAGACAGAGGAAATACAACCCATGGGTAATTTATAGAGCAACTAATGTAATTTACATTAAAACTGATGTTTTACGGTGTTTGGTTAACTCATGTTCTGGGCAACTTTCCAAATATTTGGACGCACTGAGTATGGCAAATAATTTTCTCCTGGTATAAAACATTATTTTTATAACAAGAAAAAGAAAGCGATATGCTAAATTACAGGTCCACCTGTCGAGAATAAATCTGTCAATTGACATGTATGACCATTCAAGTTAACAAAATAATGGCAAATTCCAAACTCATTAATGCTGTGATTGGCAATTACTCCCATTTATAATGATGCCCCTATCATTTTGATGGTTTAAAACACTATTTGTAACCTTTTTGTGAAAAGCTCCTCAATTAGATTCCCTGTAAAAGATTAATTCTACTTTATTTCAGAGACAAACAACTTCGAGGTTTGATATCTGGAGGCATATCAAGGTGATGAGAGCAGACAGGAATATCATTTTGCCACTATTTGGAGATCTGTTCCCTAGTGAAACACAGAACAATCAAAATGACAATCACAAATTTTAACAAAGCAGAAGAATTTCTGCCTGTTTTACAAAAGACGGAGAGCAGAAAGCCCATCTGCCTCACCTTGGCTGTTCCTGTGGAAGATGCAGAAAGAGGGAGATGGTGGTGGTAAGTTAATGTTACTGTAACTGTAATTCAAGAGGTGCAATTACAATTCATTAAAGCATTGTTAGACCATGATGAAAGAGAGATGACATCTGCTTTAATATTAATTAAATTAACAGGAAAAAGTCTCAAAAAATTAAAAACCCCTTTGGTTCAGGCTCATAGAAGTCCTGCCAATGGTGGTCCCTTTGGTACATCTCCCTATTGCTTTGTTTCTCTTCAAACAGCCCTTTTGGAACACACTCCTCTCACAAATGATCTATATCCTCATTGGATCTCTGCAAGGCTGACAACCAAATCTGTTCTTGGCCGCTTCATCTGCAGCCTCTGGAGTTTCAAACTGCTGAGTAACTCTCAACATACCTTGAAAACCATTAAAGATCAATCCCCTTAGCTTATTGCAAGCAGTTCAAGAATTACTCTTTCTTAAGGTTTATAAACCTGATGGTTTTCTCAGGCACACAGGTCGTCTCTGCTGTGCCTGTAGGGATTGAGATGTATGTTGGTCATTCTCTGCAGTTGCCCTTTCATAAAGTGTTAGAAGAAAATTCAACTCACTCTATGCGGAGCATAAGTGAGGCCAGGCAGGTTATTAAGTGGTAGGATTGCCAAATGAAGTTGGAAGAGAAACTTATATCTTCATTTAACCATATTTTCATCTTTCATTTCCAACTCAGTCACATGTTTAAGGAGCCTTTGACTGATTCTCCCTTCCATTGAAAGCAGGCAGAACTAACAAACAACTTTCATAAGTTGCTTATATCCTCATAGATTTTTAATTGAAATGCAACTCCCACAGCACCTCATTAGTTCATTGAATGTTGTATTAGTTTAATTTACTGAAGGATTTTTTTGCACCTGCCTCACACATTTACCCCATTAAGCATGTGCAGATTATCAGATAACTGCTCAATTAAACTAAACTATTGTTCAAATTGAATATTTCATTACAGTAACAAGGTAAAAAGCTACTTGGCACGTATCAGCAAACATGGCTTGCTTCACTGCAGCATATTTTCAGATTAAACTGTGACACTCAGACACTTCAGCCTGCTAAAGTCAATGGAAAATAACTCCAACTCCAATGGCCTTCGGATAAACTTTTAAATTAGGTGACACTTCTTTAAAATTACTTCTCTGAGGGAAGTCTATTAAAGAATGGATTCAAATTAATCTGGTAACCTCTGTCTTTGCCTTATTTCCTAAACCCAAAGCTCTACAGATGCACCCAAATTCAAAGTAGAACTCATCAAAACTGAAGAGTTTTGCCCTGTCTCATTCCTTGGGTTTTGTTTGAAACTCAGCAATGCTTTGTAGACTTTAATGAACCTTTTGGTTCAAAGGCAAAGTCAGGCTGACTCACACACTACATGCTTCAGCTGGGGCATCTCAGAGAGTGCTATTCCTGGCAACAAGGGAAGCTCATTTTCCTGCAGAAAAGTGGGAAAGTGGTAGGGAGTACGATTTAAATTGCAGTAGGGTTCTTTTTTCTATTCTCTGCTGGTTAAATTCTGTCATCCTCATTCACATTGAACAGTGGCTTAATTTGAACTTAGCCAAGGGATTCAATGGAGAAGCATTTGCAAGTCAAATATTTTTCTGTACAATTACTGTATTGCAGCAAGGTCAGGAAACCTCATCATAAACAGCTCCCCAGCACACTAACTCCAGTCCTAGAGAGTTTTACAGAAGACAATAGCTGAGCAAAGAGATTAGAGGCATGCACATGGTCACCGCACAACACGCAGCCTCTCCCTGCTCCTCTCCCACACCAAACTGAGCTCACCCTCCTGACAATTCAGACACCACATCAGACATCCTACAGCCGACGCAGAGCAAAAGCAGACAGTGCTGCCCAGATGACAGGGAGCTCTCTCACCACCCTGGCTGCCAACATTCTGTAGGGAGCGGGAGGAAATCTGTCCTGTGAGCATCACTTCCTCAGTGCTGCCTCTCTCCTGCCTGGGCTACGAGGCTGGATTATGTTTAATCACCATCTGATAGCACATCCTAAACCTTGGACCCTCATTATGCTCTTTCATTTAAGCTGACATACTTTAATCAGCTGTCTTGTTTTAAGAGGTACTTCAGTAAATCTGAGTAAAAATTCTGTGTAGCCTATTACAGTTTCATGAAGTGCCATATAGAAGTTATGAAACAGGAATATCTTCTTCACTGAGTATCCCATAGAATTTAGCACTCACAGGGGATGTAAGATACAAGGAAATACAGTAACCCACCTCACTGTAGCTTCAGTTAATTTCTCAACAGAGATATATCATCTAATAAGTTCATTGTAATTAAAAAAAAAAAAAAAAAAAAAAACACACAACCCTTTTGTTTTGATAAAGCAAACAAAAAATCAGTATTGCCTTTAAATGTTTTGCCAAATCTGAAAAGACATAAAATATACATAAACTCTTCATCAAACATCATGCACGAAATCTGGCTGCTTCTTAAGAAATGACAAAAAGAGAATTCACTAGTCTGTAGAAAAGACCCTTCCTCAGCTGCTGCTGCCACTGGCCAGTGCTTTCTCTCACACCATTTGCTCCTGTTGCCAGGTGACTAGCAGTACCAGCTACACTACAGCAACAGATTTAAGATCCTTTGGATTCAACAGTTTTGCTGGATTTGCTGAAAATGAATTCCTAAAGGTACCATGTAAATGAAATATATGAAAACAGAAGTTTGCTGCTAAAATGAAAGAAGAACTCTAATGCACTGTCCTGCTGTAATTAACTAGATGGAATCAGGTCTGAAGAGCTGTTGCTGCCTTTCTCTGGTGAAACAAAACAACCTTCCAGATTATTATCACCAGCCGTTGTCCCATTAGCGATAAGGAGGCTATCAGCACGGACAAAGGGAGCAGGCTAGGCAGCTTTCCCTTGAGGACAGCAGGACAGGATTTGATCTACCTAGCAGCAGACCTAAGGATGGGCACAACTAGCTAGTGGGCTGAGGTAACTGAAGGTGGTGATGTGCTAGCTACAAAAAAGCCTCTGCACCAACAGAATAAAACCTGCAAGGCACTTCTCCATTCAAGCTTCCTGACTAGAGTCTCCTCTTGACTAAACTCTTATGCTGGCAGATATCTGCTCCTGTCCATAGACCTGCAGAAGCTGAGGTGCCTCTGAGGTTACAGATGTGGCAGCTTCAGGAGATGTCCCTGTGGTAGCTGCTCCAGTGAACCTCTGTGGCTGCATACATTTGTTTAATGTACTGCCAGCCCGAAATTATTACATAATCATTGCAGATTTTCCTCAGCTTCTGATGATCCATGAGCGTACCTGAAGGCAGGTAATTAAGAATCTAAATTAGAATTTTTATTTCTGGCAGTTAATTTCAGTCCAAGTTGATAGAGGATGTGTTGCAGAGCCAAAATAAAAAATAAACTAAACAGCCCTTGTGAGGGAGCTTGCAGAAAATCCCCAACTGAATTTTAGAGTGTTGTTCTATCCTTCTACAGAAATTCTTGTTACAAGTGCTAAAAAACACAGAAAAAAAACTCAGATTTAGCATTAGCAATGCTAAAAATGCAATTTTTACTCACAAGTACATGTCTGTTCATGTTACTATGCCTCATCTTAGGCTTTCTCCTTATTAATCTACCTCTTCTTATCACTTTCACACTGTGAAGTCTCTGAGTCACTAACCATGTGTTTGTCCAGAATACAACAGAACAAAGCCCGGGTCTGATTGTCATCTGCCAGTGATGTAATACAGCCAAAAGCATCAATAAGGAACAAAACCCCACCAGGAATGTCTGTGGTACACAACTAGATATAGCAATATATCCTTTTGCACAAAAGTAACAGAAAACATGGAAAACACTGGTGAATATTATTGCTGGAGATATTTTTTTTGTATATAAAGGGAATAACCCCGAGGTCTTTCCTTGCCACTTAAATAAAAATGATGCTTCAACCTTGATAATATTAAGAATTAAATCAACCACAACTCTGAAACAGATATTAACTTTTTCTTCAAGAAAATGCTTTTTTTTTTTTTTAAGGAAATTCAATATATTATTGCAGATCACCAAAGAAAATAATATATGGAAATTCATGTTCCCCAAATACATACAAATAGTGATAGAAAAACATTCTTTTTTTACCTAGAAATGGCATTTGACCATTGAACCCTGACTATTCCACTGACTGGTCAGTGGCTTTTGTGGGAAACAAAGGATGAAGCTGTGGCCAAGGACCCTTCAAATTTAGAAAGAATAAAACCAGAAGAAATAGAATTTAGTGTTTCAAATCTAAAGATGCTTGGCAGTCTTACAGCCTTTGCAAAAAGAAACATAATTTTCAACTGATGACAAGCAAGGAGAGCTTGCAGACTGACAGCCCTTGCTGCTCTTCAGCTGGCAACAGAAGAACAATGGGATGTAGGGAACTGGACCCTCATTTCTACAGCTCAAAAAAAAAGACCTTTGACTGCCCTGCAGTCAGACCTAGACATGAATATACCTGTGGTTTCTTTCTGGAGTAAGGACCAATTCAATGGAAATACAGAAGCAAGCATAGTACACAGCTTTTGATGAAAAGTAGGAGTTTATCCCCCAAGTCCTTCCTTCAGAATTCACTCACATAGCCCCTCTGCTGGTTTTGGGATCTAGCATCCATTATGGTTCAGGGATTTGGGTCTCAAAATATGGTTTTCAGCCTATAGTGCAAAGGCAGCATCTGGAATCAGGTCCCTGATAAGCAAGATCAGAAAAACTCCCACATGCAAATCCATCCCATTTTCAAACTTCCATATAACTCACTTCTTTCTCACATCTAGACTTCTTTAGAGTTTTACCACATGGACATAATCTATTCTCTCCTGATTATATATATATTTTTTTTTTTAAAGCAAAATGTTTGAGCTTTAGGTCAAGTTTTTAATGTTAATGGATCCTGGCAAAGTTTTTTTTTCAAACCATTTAAGAAAGCAAGCTATTCCAAAGGGTTTTATTGGATGTCAGCATCCCAAACTCCCCATTTACATGCATTTGTTTTAAAAGAACACTCTCACCCCCTGCAGACCTGCAACTCAGATCCAGCTTGTGGATCTTTCAGAAACCAGGAACAAAAGGATTTGGCCCTCTCTGTTACTATTCTGTGTGGGCCAAATCTGGGCAAATCTTTCAGCTTCATGCTGCAACACCAAAATTTCCAGGGGAGTTTGTTTATCAACTTCAGAGAGAGCAGCACAAGGCATTTGGATAGGTCTTACATCCCAGTTGTACAGCAGAAGGCCAGGACTTGCCATGGCAGCAGTGAGATACATCACCACACCCGTGATGTGCTGTGCACAAGATAAAGACAATGCAGTCACAGTCATCAGAGCTCTCTCACAAAGCACAGAGGAGCAGTGTGAAGACATTAAGCACTATTCACCGTTTCCCTTTTTTAAGTATCTAACCACTAAGCTGGGAAGCCTAATAGCAAATTTAGCTAATGAGAGAACTATTCTGGAATTCAGTGAACAGAAAAGCCTTGAAAGATAACTGCTACTTTCAAATGTTTACAATTTCTTTGGAGAATACTTTTTTCCCTCCCACTGTCTTGAGAATGTGCCTATGTCCAACTCCCACAGACAAATACTGTAGGAGGTTCAGAACCTTCTTGATGCAATAGTTTTGTGTAGATTCTTAAAAGGATGTTCCTTTCTGATACTTAGACTTCTACTACCTTGCCAATTTCTTTATATGCTACCAGGGAAAAGGGTGGTGGTATATAGCAAAGAGGCAAGAAGAAGGCAAAAAAAAGTCAGCTGCATGGGAATAGGAATCTTATGAAGACAACCAGAATCAAGGGAAGAAAGAGAGCAATTAAATGACTATCACATCCTTATATTGCAGCATTTTGTAAGACTGCTATCCAGGGTCTGTGTTTTGTTCCACCTAAAATTACAGAGATGGCAGGAGATCACACTCTTTGCTCTGGTCTGCATGAGATATAGAGCTGACCCAAAAAGAGGAAAAGTCTTGCAAGCAGAAGGAAGAGTGGGCATTTTATTGCTGTTACCAAGATCTAAAGAGCAATGACTGTTCCTCTTTTTTACATACTTTTCTATTGTCTCCTCCCAGCTGGAATCAGAAAATGAAGGGCCACGTTCCTTGGAGACCAAACGCTTCTGTCTGTTGTAGTTCTCTCTGGTGTGCCACTCCTCTTTACTACTCAGGCCTTTAAGAAGCACATCTGGCCCAAAGCAGGTACTAGCAAAATTCACATAAGAAAGATGGGAGATTCTTACAAGTTTTCCAGCCCAGTCTGGCAGATGCAAGAATTTCTGATAATCATCAAACAGTCGGATGCTCTCTGAAGCTTATCTGAGCCAAACAGAACCTCAGGCCCTTCTGAGGCTTGTCCTGCACTGAATAAGCTTCAGACAGTCATTGCATTGTATTTGGAAAGTGATTTTCTTTGTTGTGCTCAGAGCAGTAGCCAACAGAGTAAGGAGACTGCACTTCTGTGCCATATCACCCGTGCTCATATGTTTGCTTTTTCAGCCTCTGCTGCTTGATCCTCTGCAATGGATTCTATACAGATACAAAAAATAGATGTGACACTGGGGAATATAATCAAATGAAACAGAGGCTACTAGAAAAAAAAAAAAAAGGTTATTAAAAGAGTACCAGGGATGGGATTTCTCTGCTAAAGGCTAAACAATGTTAGTTTCCTAGAAACAGAGCCAACCTTTATAGGTGGTGTCTCAGCACTGCAGGCAGCACATCTGTTTGCTGTGTGAAGGTCCTGGGTCTGGGAAGGACTTGGCACTCTTCCTTCGGTGGTCAGCAGGGTGTCTAGAAACTGATGCTTCACTTGATGTGGCAAACTGCAGGGTTCCAAGAATAATGATGTCTTAAACATTATCCAGAGAATAAACAAATACATTTATCCCCTCTTCCCCCTTGTGACAAAGCTTAGCTTGCTAAATGTAGGGTGGCTCTTTTATTATATGTAGACTTTAGTCTGGTATCTTACCAATGAATGCATTTACAACTTTGTTGTTCTTCCAACACACAGCTTTTAAGCCTGTCCATCAAGCTTCCATCAAATTTAGGGGGGGAAATGTCTCAAAGACACAAAATTTCTGCAAGCTTTATGAGAAGAGGAAGCACACAGAGAGGTTATATAGGTTTATCCACTGTAAAAAAGGTGGCACTGTGTGCTAGACCTTGATTGGATACTAATTCACTCACTTCTTGAGGCTTCTCTCACCTCCAATGAGAGGGAAATCTTGATAGCACCATTTTAAGCACCCCAAGCATTTGCTCCAAGTGGGCTCCGATGTCTGACCAGGGTTGTGGTGACAATGCAATGCTGGGGGTAGGGGGTAAGTAACCTTCTAGATCAAAAAACCATAGGCCCACATCCATGGAAAAGTGGGTTTCATTAACTCCACTGCCCATAGGGCTTCCTACTAAAGTTTTTGGGACCAGCTTCTGCAAATGGCAATTTGAGCAACAGTCTTGAATGTCAGCAGTTGGCCTCTGCCAGCACATCCCTTCCCAGAGTTTCTCTTTCTCTCTTCCTGGCTACTTACTGAAAGCAGCATTGAAGTGACTCCAACAGACTGAGAAGTAGGTGAATTCCCATTTTCTGGCTGTTGTTGTAGCTTACACTATGCAGATGGGTAAGGTGGATAGGATTCAGACTAACTGGTAATCTTGCTCTCCTCTCTTTCTCCTGTATTCCTGCTTGAATCCAGTCCTTTTTATTCCCTGCCTTGTACAAAACAGCCTGTTAGCCACCCTTTGGAAATATTTCTTTTTTGAGAGAGAGAGAACTGTTCTCTGACACATAGTCAGAAAGCAGCAGAGCAGCATCAGACCTGCTGATTTTAGCTAGCAAGCTAAAAAAATGCCTTTTTGCCTTTTGCAAGAAATGCCTTTTTGACATGCCTCTCCTCATCCTTAAATCAGCCCTTTTGAAGGAGTAATTGGAGTATGGCCTTGGAGTCTGAGAAGCAGAGCATGGACCCATGCAAAGGCTGGCAGGCTAATTTCAAATCCTTCTGAGCAGGACAGGCTCAGAAGGCACAGTCCTGTGCCTTTAGAACAGAAACCTCAATCAACAAGGCTTCTCTTGAAACTGAGCCAGATAATAACACAGCGCTACAGCAACCTCTGCACAGTTTTTATCAATGCCAAAATAAATTGATATTACTTTGGGAGGGGGGAAGAGGGAGAAAGAAGTTACATGATGATGAATAAAAATGGATACCTTTTTTTATCCGTGTTCTCCATTATCATGGAAGGCTGGAGCCAAAGTTCAGAGGGCAAAGCTACAACTGCTAGAGCCTCTTTAGTGAGTGCAGTTGGAAGAATAAATATCACAGGGAAAATGTATTCCCAGTCTGGAGCGTGGGTAGATCCTGCTCTCTCTGCCCAGCAGGATGGCTGCTAACACTGGATAAAAGCCTTGATCAGCTAAAAGAAGCCAACTGCTGCAATCACTGATCCTCACTGAAGAAGATGATACCAAATCCAGTCACTCCATTCAAGGTCTGTCTTCCTACAGATGAAAGATGGGTTGTCAGTGTGAAAGGGAGGGTATGCGCCTCCTGGAAGAAAGCAAACTTCTGTTGTGGCAAGAGCCCAGAAGGCCGAGAAGCAGAAGCCTAAACAAAGCTCAGACAGCACCCAACCAGCATTCCTATTGCTGTCCATCACCCCATTCCAGAGTCATGCTGCATCACATGGAAGAACTGAAGATTGAAATCTTGAGACTGGCTGTGATGGGAGAGGGACAGAGCAGTTTCCTTAAGTCTGACTGTTTAAGTACAAATAGCATATTATAAATACACTAGCATCTTGTACTGATAAGTGATTACAAGGACAATGAAGATCACATCTGTAGAAGACACAGGACTTGTCAAACTGCCAGTGTAGTGTTATTGTTCTTCTTCACACCAGGTATCAAGCAGCCAGCAGGCAACTATTTGACTGTGGTCACCATTTACATAAGAGGAGTATGAAATGGAGGCCAGGGTGTAACAGGCTTTTCAGCTGTGTATCCGTTCCCAAAGCTCAGCCTATGAAAAACAATTTTATTTTTACACTATCCTGACATCCAGTTCTCTAGCATGGCACACGTCTTCCTCTGGAAAGAAGCTGATAGGAAATTTATACATTGGTGCATGAAATTAAAATGAAACAAGGCTGAAATTCATCCAGCAAAACAGGAGTCAGCTCAAGGGCTCATTGGTATGTGCGAGGATAGATTTTGTACCTTGACCCACAGAGAGACACAGATCATAGATAATTAAAACCTGCACAACTGAGCTTATGCCTATCAATCCCAAACTATCACCAGCACTAGGTTCTCCACCTCTTACAAGAGAGAAAAAGGTTCATTTTGGCTGTGACCTACTTGGAGCACTGGCTGTTGTGTTGAGAACTCGTGCAACACGAGCTGCTGTGAAGCACACCATTGGCTTTAAAAGTTTTCAGTTTGGGTACTTTTATGTAACAGTACATCACAATACTCAGTGTCTCTTGGGTGATAATTACTGCTGCCACGGGGAACATTAGGACTGGAGATAATAAGTAGATGAAAGGAAACTGTAAAGTATTGGTGGAAGATTTTGAAACCCTGCAAGGATTTGCTAGGTAACTGCTGCTGGCTGTACAGGGGACAGAAATTGCTCTTCAGAACTGAAATGGGTTCCTCAGCAGAGAGGCACTGGAGGACAAATAGCACTCCTAGCACTTATTAACATCAGGAGCTACGTACAAAATGGACCTTGCAGAAGGGTTTGTTGGCATGAAAGAAAAGTTCATCTCAGACTGATGATCAATAATTTATTTGTTGCACTTTTTAAATTCTATCACGTTGATTTTCATAATGCGTTAAGCGTCCCTTGACTTTTCTCTTGTTCTGTTTGTGGGCAGCTGAACAGTTAAGCATATCAAAAGTGGTTTTAGAAAGGGTCATGTTCAGAGATAAAATTACCAAAAGTTTTGGAGAATGATAAGCTTTACGACCTCTGTGTCACCACCCCACAGCGATTTATCCATCTTCCTGTCTTATCCTAGCTCCTGAAATACATGAAGCACAGCCTAGAATTGCATTTTAGCAGCAGGCTGGAGTAATAGATGCTACAAGGAATAGTGACATTCCTGATGCGTGATGTGCTGTGCACCACAGGGAGCTGAAATCTCACTTTGTATGCCTTATGGCAAGCCATAAATTCCCGATTTTATGTGCTGATGTAAAAACCTGTTTAACAAATCCATTGGAGCAGACTGCCTGGATCAATATTATGACAGGCACACAGAATCCCAACAGCATTCCTGTGAGAAAGTATCTGAACATCTTGATTCAAAGGTATATATTAATTTAATACGTTCTGGAGAACGTGTGTTAGAATGAAGGAATTTCTATTTCCATTTGCAGTGACTAAATATTGGAGCCACACAGAAGCTGAACTTCAGCTCTGAAAAGGCACCTACTGTTTCCATCACAGCTGCCCTGAATGTAGTTTGTGGGCAACTAGTGACATGTAACAGCACTTTCCTCAAACTCATCATGTTCTAGATACTTAATGTTATTTTTTGTTTGTGCTGCCAGATGACAGCGAGGAATTCATCACTGTTCTTGGATGGTCAAAGAGACAAGGAGGAAACATAGGTGAAATATATGGATAGTTTTGAAAAATAACTAGGCAGGAATCATCCTGAATCACAACTAAGTAGTGCAGTAGAATTTTACCATCAAAAGTACAAAGAAATACTAGGAAAATAATTTCCCTATGGTGAATTTAAATGCGTGCATCACTGCACGCGCCAAAGTGGGTCTTTGATGTAAAGGTCCTTAGAAAGATAAGGGAAAACATCAGGAATGGATACACAGTGACAGCTACACATACTGAATACGTATATTATTTGTATCACTTGGTGGAAGATATTATTAAAATGTAGTTAGCTACAGCCCAAGCGTTCAGCACAAACTTTAACTGACAATTGATAATCTAAAGCACTCAAGGATACTGCGAAAATCATCAGCTTTGAGATTTTCAGAGGAAATGCACACAGTATTAATTATTAATCACTCAGCCACCAGCCCACAGAAACATGTAGTTTACATAAGAACGACAAAACCTACTCAGATTAGCTCACTATTACAGTGGTTGTAGAAAAGTGATGGGAGTTGCAGGACAGTCCCAAAAGTATGCAGAGCATCTGTGAATTAAATATATATATATACACACAAACCTTTGTGCAGCTGCTGCAGTGAAACAAGTATGATCTTTATCTGTGTGCTCAACATTTCTCAGCTCAGAAATATCTTGAAAGCCCTGGGTTTATGGTGGATTTAGCTCTCAGGAAAGAGGCTTGGAGAGAACTTTCATCTCTGTCACAAATCCTACAATGTGACCTTGCCATTTATAAAGCCACAGGGCACATGAGAAGAAGAACCACCATTCCTGTAGCAGGAGCTATGAACATGTAAAGGAACCAGCTTCACAAAGGTTAGAGTGCATGAGGTAAGAGTATTTCCTCCGAATAAATCATCTCCACCAAAAGCAATGCAAAGCTAAAAGGCAGGACTTTTCTCAACCATGGTAAGTCAGGCAGGTTTTTCTGCCTGAGAGAGCATGCACATTATTCAAAAAACTTTCAGCTGCATTGCATTTACTACCAAGAGATTATCCATCTAAGCAAGCAGTTCCTTGTTCCAGGTGTCATTTAGTTCAGCACATAAAACATTAAGTGAGGCCAAGACTCAACTTTGAAATTAATGTACAGCCCAGGGATAATTGTGTGCTGATGGCTTACAATGAAATCTGCTGCTAATAGAGAATATTGGTATTGTCAATGAAACAAAATGCTCTCCTCAACACCATTTAACCATCCTCCTTGGTGCCAGTCGAGCTTGTCCTTTGCCTGACAAGAATTAAAGTCTTAAATGAATTGTCACAACATTAGTCCAACTCTTTGCCCAATTACACTGTTGCCTGAATCATTAGGGTTCTGATGAACTGAAAAACTGCACCGTGGAAGCCCAAAATTTCCCAACAGCAGGTTCTCAAACACTCTAACAGGAAAGGAGAATAAAAAAAAGGACATAAGCCAATTATGTATTGGAGTAGCACAGTGCAGTGCAGTTAGGAAGCTTTTAGCCAGCAGATCCTTTCTAGAAACACAGAGAGAGAGCTGCAATACACCAAGTTCTCTCCTGCTCTGCTGAACAGGAGTTGAATCCACAAATATAAGTGGCTTAACCATACCTGCCAACCTACCAAAGAGGACAGCCAACTTCTGTTACTTTTATTTTGTGCTAATGTATTCCCATTTCCTTTGCAAAGCAAGTCATTCAGTATGAACAACTTGTAATAATATACATTATGTGTTCTGTGCTACATAAACCTTTTCGTATGTAATCAATATTTTATTCATTTTTAACATTAAATTACTTTTCTTATGAAATAAGATTATATTTTTCCTGTTCATGGATTCAAATCTACATATAAATAATGTAAGTAATGTTCAAATATCAACAGATATCAGTTTACTACAAAATAAATTACTTAGGTCCCTAAAGAATGTTTAATCTCAATTATTGCTCACGGAAAGCACACACTACTAACAACTAAGCCAAGAAAACAAAAAATCTCCTTTCCAAACAGCCAAACTGCTGCAAATGTATTTTGGTAACTAAACTGCACTATATACTCAATAACTTCACCCCAATCCTGCTTGTAGGAATAAGGAATTTAAACTGTTTCTGTGTTGCCCAAGAGGAAGACAGGTACCTTAGGAAGCACCCAAGCACAGGCTGCAAATCTTGTATTTATAGTCACTGGCAGAGTTTACAAACACCACAGTCTGTTCAGCACCTGACTTCTCAACAGCAAGGTTTTATGGGCTGGAGGTGCTCCAAAACTCAAATACAGGCAGGATAATGTCATCCTCAGTGGACAGCTGTTGCACTGACTTCTCCACATAGTGTGGTAGAAGCAGCAGGTCCTTTTTGGACAAGTGCCTTACAGGTAGACCACCTATCAAGTCTCAGAAAGGGAAAAGAGAGTTCTAGGTCAATCCCTTACCCAGAACAGGGTCGACTCCACCAGACCTACAGCCTAGAAGAGTACTATAGTGATTTGACTAATAGGCTGGGGTTTTTGTTTGTTTGGGTTTGGTTTGTTTGTTAATACACTAGAAATGGAGAAAGTGGTGCAAAACCTGATCAGAATGTTGGTGCAGCATCTCACACACAGCTAAGAGAATGCTCTGACGCTGTAGTGTCAAGCTCAGCAGGCCAACCAACTCTGAGGGCAACATTAGGTGAAGCACAACCTGGGTCTCCTGGTAGAGTAGGTGCTGTCCTCAGCTTTGCCAGTGTTCCACAGCCTATCACAGAAATGAAAAGACAGCTTAGCACTTCAGGGCCACGGTGGAATGAATGTGGCCTGGCAGTACCTGAGAGCATCGGTTGCTTTATTCTACGTGTTCAGTGGGATAGATAAAGAGAGCATTGCCCATCACCAAAGGAGAAAATCAGCACTGACTCAGAACAAGCACCAGGTCTATAATGACTGTGCACAGATGTTGCTAGAGCAAACGTGAGGCATCGATGATAAAGGCTGAACAATCAGCCTGCCCCCCTTGGGTGAAAATATTCGGAGGAGCTGGTTGAGTGGGAACACGTGCAAAGTGAGTGAATCATGCACGGACCCCAGATGCATGGGAACATCTGTGATGATGATGCTGGCATGGAGAACTACTTGCATATTCATGCCATCATTATTGCTCCTGCTTCTGTGCATCTCCTTATTGCACGGAAGAGCTACAACTCTCATATCTACAGTCAGCAGCTCCGAGATCATTGGGATATCCAGTTAACAGCAGCATCCTCAGGTTCTGGTCAGAGTAAAACAAACTGCAACAAAAGTAGGCATATACTTAGCAATTCCAGCCCTGCATCTACACGACCCTCTTGGTGCCCATCTTGGCTGTCGTTTGTAATCATTTTTTCCCACTACAGTAGAAAATGTTGCCCTTTAGAAGCTTCACAAGCTGTCATTAACTACATTCCTCCAAGGGTAAAAGAGTTTCCACACTGATGTAGCATGTTGTACAAGGCCATTTATCCTCATGTCCAAGACTCCTCTGTGCTTCCAGAGTAGTGTGAAAGGCATCTGTGTCAGCTTTGCAATTGGCTGAATCAGACTAAGTGCAAGAGTTTGTATGAGACTGAACATAGGAACATAGAATGGTTTGGTTTGGAAGGGACTTTTAAAGGTCATCTAGTCCAACCCCCCTGCAGCAAGCAGGGGCATCTGCAACTAGAGGAAGTTGCTCAGAGCCCCATCCAAACTGACCCAGAACGTCTCCAGAGATAGGGCATTTACCACCTCTCTGGGCAGCCTGGGCCAGCATTTCACCACTCTTGTTGCAAAAATTTCTTTCTTATATTTAGCCTAAATCTCCCCTCTTCAGTTTAAAACTATCACCCCTTGCACTGTCACAACAGGTCCTGCTAAAAGGACTGTCCCCATCTGTCTCACAGGTCCCCTTGAAATTCTGAAAGGCCCCAATAAGGTCTCCCCAGTGGTCTCCAGGCTGAGAACATAACATGTTCAGTGCTATGCAGGGTCAGGCCCCTTGACTATGAGAGCCAAGGGACAGGCAGCTTGTCCTAATGGCCCTTTAAGCCTGCACCACAAATAAGTGAAATCAATTAGAAAAGAATAATAAACCTCCATGTGATATGGACAGGTGTCAGATCATCAAAACAGTTTTAGAGCTTGCCTGGACATAAACTTGTCATCTCTCATATCCTTATTAGAGAGGTAACTATTACTTCCCTAATGTTTCTTGCCTTCCTCTGCTTATTAATACTTGGGCAAGCTGTTTAGACCTGTTGTTTGTATGAGATAAATAATGGAATTAACTCAATTCCGTTTTGTGTCTGCTATCATTTACATTTTCTGGTGTAAGCTGACATATGGTAATGAAGGTGAGGAGGGTTTCTATCTCCAGCAGGTCAAAAAAACCACTGTATCACCAGGTTTTGTCCCACAGGAATCTCACAGCCACTGCCATCCTGTGCAATTTCTGGCCAGTGCCATAGTTAACTATATCTTTTACACACTCCTGTGCTCTAAAGATTACATTAGAACTTTTGACCAGCAAGCTCAGTGCTATAACAGTTACTGCACCTCCTAAATTAACCTTTACTTGCCCTGGCCATAACATCTTGACACACATAACACCCAGTCAGCCAGCAGGACAGGCTAATAAACTGGAAAGGAAATTAAGAACTAAATGTAACCTTTTAGAAAGTAAATAATCCATGTAAAAACAGAGCTATGATCCTCCCTGTCTGATAAAGAACGGTGAGATGTTAAACAAAGCCTGTGATGGAGGACAGAGGGCAGATTGAGTAATTTTTATCAAACAATCTTCTTTCCCTCAAAACTCAAGAAAATAGAATATGTACTATGCAATTGTTTCCTTTCCCTTAAAGCTAATCTGTGAGAATGTATGGTCAGGGCATGTGGGCATGTGCATGTAAATTTGGATTTGTTACACTGGGTTATAAACTGAAGTATAAGCTCAACTGTAGCAGGCAGCTAATAGGGGCATTTACACAACTTTAAGCTCATTTACATGGTTCAGAGTTTCTTGTATCTGACATCGCTCCTGCAAACCAGATTCTTCTTGCATGAAAGTTGTTCTCTTTTTATTTGCCACCAGGAACTTGGTTAAGGAAAATGTTATATAGCTAAATACAGAAGGCATCCAACCTCAGAAATGGTAAAACTGCAGTGCAGAAGGAGCAGCAGTGAGAGACCCCATCCCACACTGACTGCCAGCTTTACCAGCACCCATCTTCCACAGCCGAATTTTACCAGGCTGTAGCATCATTCACAGGATCTATTGCAATCCAGGGGAAAAAAAAAACATCACATTTTGTCAGCTGCATGCAGACCTGACGAATTGGTGGTTCCAAAGCTTCAGCACACACAGACAAGTCACTTGGTGTCTTAGCAGTCCCTCTTCAGTCATGAGGGTGGAGCTGGTCTACTTCACTGAAACCTACTGATGGAAAAGTGCTAAACATTAGTTGGTTTAGCACCAAATTCTAATGTTTGTATTCTGTTGGATTAATCTGACCTGTGCATGGACTGCACAGCAGGGAGAAGGCAAAAAGCAGCAACGTGACAACATTCAATGCCTGATCAAATTAAGCTGCTCCTAATTTGCTTCAATACATCTCTCAAGCTACAGCATGTCAGAGTCACCTGAATAATCCTGGTATAATTCCAATCCATATTTCTACCTAAAAAATGGAAAATCTTTAGCATGCAATTAATATAGCTGGCAATGACACAGCACATCCATCTGCCCTCTTGTACCACATGAGGTTTAATAACCAATATGCCTGATGGGCTCAAATAATTTAGAGCCCATATTTATTCTCAGGAGTGCCTCTTGCTGGCTAAAGGTTTCACCACTTCCTCATAAATTTAAGGACTGAATGTGTAAGGAAGGAGGGGGTGCAGAGAGGAAGAGATTTGTGGTAGAAATGCTGTGTACGTGCGTGACAGTTTATAAAGACAGCTTCTCATAAGGAGAAGTTGCTTTTGTGCAGTCATTTTGAAGAATTAAATTTTGATAACTCTTTAATCACAGCAGTTTAATGAGATAGAGGCAGCAGGTGAAGGGGGAATCCATCATGTCAGTTCAAGTACCTGGCCCTCTTCCTGCTGTGAACATTTTACATGACACAGTAGTCTGGAGCTCCCCTTTTGCAGCTGCAGCTCAGAGAAAGGATTGTGTGGTCTTTCGAGAATGTTAAATTTCCCTGAAGAAACCTATTTATGTGATCAAAATCCCTCCTTCAGGCCCCAAGCAAAATAAAAAGTGTTGTTCAAAAAAAGTGCAAAGTGCCTGGGTTTAAATGTAAGCTTTTTGGGTTTAATTTCAAAATTGGCCAAGACAGATTATTTTATCCTGTAGAACTGTTTGTGGCAGGTGTCACCGCAGACTTCAGTTTGATGTGGTGCTTAGTTTTTAATTCACACTTAATAAACATTAGCTAATAAAATCAAAGCCACGAGTGATACTTGGGGCCTCTCAGGTATTATTATTTTTATTATGAACTTCTTGTATTTTATCCAGCAGAATCTCCAAACAGATAAACAAACCAATTGCTTCCTGCAGCTGGAGGACAGGTAGATGAACAGTCAGGATTCACAGATCCCATAATCCCATGTTAAACCACAGGCACACTGTCACTCAGGTAGGTAAAGCACACTGCTTAGAAGACTGAGGCACCCAGGCCCAGGCTGAGGGAGGTAATAACAAGACATCTGATTTTACAAGCTAGTAGAAATTATTTGTGCTGTTTCAGCAGATATACTTGCATAAACCAAAAGCACATTCCTGATGTAACCATGGTGAAAGCTGCTGCCTTCCTTTACAGAAGGCTATTGCTTGGTTGTTTCTGTTCACACTGAAGTTCTGCAAGCTTATTCCATGTGGAAAACTTCCTGTCGAGACAATATTGGAACAGTTATAGCTTGTCACCTTCCCCAGTACCAATTTGCTTCTTGGGGAGTGTGGATCTGGACACAGCCCTTGATGCTGGCAAAGCGTGTTCTTTGAGATCATGCTCACACAGCCAAAACCCTTCAGCCACTTCTCACCACCCACCATGCAGTGCCTGAGTTCTTCATTTATTAGTTTGATATTAGATTGTCCCAAGAATCATTTGCTATGATCCAAGATACGGAAAAGGTTTCATAAAATTTTAAAAATTGAGTAATTGCCTTTCCCTGTTTCCTGTCAGATAGGATGTTAGCAGTCTGTCAAACATAAATCACAACACAACCACATCTTCTCACCACTTCAGGAAATAATTAAACTTAAGGTTTCAGAGTTTTCACCATCTAATAATTCTTATCCTGTTCCGTTACTGAAAACCTTTGAAAATCTGGTATATATTTACAAGAACAGGGAGACAAATGTTATCAGGGGTGAACTATAATTTTAGGACCCCTGCTATTGAAGCACTCCTATTACAAAGCCAGATTACTGTTATGATGTGCCAATTAAAACATCACTCAAACAACTGGATGGTGATTGTCTTATTACATCTCTCAAACTGCTTGTGGGCACTACTCTGGCAGGGGTGGTCAGTACCAGTCCAAACGTGCCTGCTCCAGAGGGACTTCAACCAGTTATTCTTCCTCCTTTATCCATTCCCTGCAGGAACTTCTCCACAGGGCTTTACACCTCTCACAGCTTTTGACTCTGAAGAGTAAAAGCAGTCACAAGGAGACCCAAGCAGCACATCAATGGGCTGAAGTGCAGAAGAGCTGGCATTGAAGACTTTCTCCTTAAAATCCTCAGCTCCCCAGGCAGTAGATAGAACTTATATTTTAAAAAAAAAATGGTTATCAAGAGCAAAGTCTAAGCAAATTGTTATCATAAGTGACGACACTGGTGTAAACATCCCACCTTCTCTGACACAGACTGATTTGTTGCCATCTACTATATCATCTACAGGTCACTGTTGCTGCCTTCCTCCTTCTTAAGGCTTAGTAGACAAGTCTACATGTTTCCAAAAAATTAAATCTCTTTCAGAATAAGGTTCTGCAAAACAAAACAGAAATTGGAGAAATGGTACAGGTTTCTTTTTACATTTTGAAAATATAAAAATTTGATGGCATGGTTTTCCTTTCTTCTTCTCCAACTGCCTCATTCTCCTTCCAGCTGTCTATAAATCCCAATATCATGTGACTGACACCACATGGACAGAATTCAGCTTAAGCAGTCATTAGAAGTGTAATTTTAAACATCTCACCATCAGCCTTACCTCACTTGGAGCAAACGTTTTGATTTCTCAGAACCAAAATCTTTTCATTGTTTTATCTCAGCCATTCAAAAGAGAACATTCTGTCATTAAAAGTCAGATTTCCAAAGCAGAAATTATCACCTTATTCTTATCACCTATCTGTACTCTTTCTTATTTTTTCTCTTTTGACACAAGCAGAAAAATTCAGCTTCCTTCCCTTTGTATACAAAACTTTGCAAACAATCTCCATAAAAGCAATTAGAAGTAGGGCCTGTCATTTTCAATCCACCAACAGAAAATAAAGCAAGCAAGCAACACTGTGGAGTAATGACATCTCTTTTAACACTGATGACTTTTTTTTTGGAGAGAGGTTGAATTGTCATTTGAATACATATGCTTGCTTGCCTTCATTTTGCACAGAATTAGTTTTAAAATGGATAAAGCCCCTTGGGTTCTCAGAAAAGAATGATCCATTTTCTTCCCCTCTTCTCAATAGCAGCCAGTTCACTGTTGTTTTTCTATGAAGTAAGTTCAGCTAAGCAGCAACAATCCTTTCTGTCTTGCCTGCTCTTAAGGCCACCTTTCTCCTCTCTTTATGTATTTCTCAAAATTATTGGTCCCTCACACAATCTTTCACCTTTATACTCCTTCACAAATTGATTCCAGGCTTTCTAAAAACCTCGCCAGCTCCCACTTCAAAGATTCAGATCAACAGAAAGGTACAGAGACATCTCTAACCTATCTCAACTTTCCAGCACTCTGACTTATAGGAGAAATGGAAACACCACTAATTACCTCCTCCTCTACATAAACTCCAGGCTTCAGCAGTGCCTGAATTCATACCTGTATTTCGGTCATGCCTCTCCATCTTACCCCAAAGACTTTCAAGAGAACCTGTAAGGCAGCACTATTTTCATAACAAACTATGACCACCCCTATGAGCCAGCTGCCTCCCAGGGGTGATTACAGTCAGAAATGATCACCAGCAACAAGCAAGAATGCCACCTCAGGTCAGATCCTTCATTCTCTAATGGTATTATGGAAGATGACTCTATCCTAGGTAACATTAGGTACTAAATTTCTCCAGAGGGCATGGTCTTTTGATGTCAGTGCTGCATGGACACCAACGCAGCACTTGGAAACAACATGAGTTCTGTGAGGACTAGGGGGTTTTACATTGTTTAAAACACCTGCACAAACGAGGTGATGACATTTCTTTCCAGCTTCCACTTTCCTTCATTTTGTTTGCTTGGAGATATCAGGATTTAAAGTTCTTGGCTTCTGGCTCTTATCAGAAGTATGCATTTGCTGTCAATAGCTTTTAGCAAAAGTTATTATTGGACAACTTTTCACTTTTATCTCTTATCACTTTCCACTCCAGAAAACCTTATCACTCCTTTCACTAAGTGTATGATAATTGGAGGTTTGCAATTACAGGTACAACACACACAGATTTAATGGACCGATTTGACAAGCTAAAAGAATTCTAGTTCCCCTCGCTATTTAGTGTCTTCATAGTGTTTATTCCTAATTAGTCTGTAGTTACAGTTACTAAAGTAATTGTCAATGACTATAACCATAAGTAAAGCAACTCTGTCAGATTTAGTCTGGTCTAACAGTGGATCAGGACCTTTTCTGAGGCAAGAGTAGATATACTACAAGGCTTCAGTCAGACTCAAATGTCTCCTGAGGTTTGAGAATAAGAGCTGGATTAATAAACAACCCTCAAGAAAGAATACAGGTTAAGTAGATCTGATTTTTTTTGTGCTGCACCAAACTGTTCTGTCCTAACACAGAAAAATCTGCCTTCTTTTAAATATCTTCAGTGTACCATTTTTGGATGTCCATTTATGTCTGAATCCTCATGCCATGGTTTAAATCTCTACATACAAGCTCTCATGAAAGCCTAGAAAGTATAATTTTGTTATGTGAGCTGTTGGCCCCACAAAATGCTTACCAAAGAAAAAGGTAATGTAAGAAACAATGGGAAAAGGAACCACAAGGAAACATCAAGTTTTTATCCTCCCCTTTGATTGAAGTCTGACCTAATGCTAAAAAAATAAAAGTATTTCTTTCTTGATATACAAGAAACATTCATTCTGGTGTCCTTAAAGATCTAAACCTACAATCAGTTACAACTAAGCACAGGAGTTTATTTTCCCTTCACTGGATACTTTTGCTCTCAAAGCAGATGAATCAGCAGAATTAGACTGTAAAATATTAGTAAAAACTGCAAACTAAGGACAAGTGAGCTAGCAAGCAGTTCTTTATATAGAGAGCTGGTGTCTTTCAGTTTTAAAATTTCTGCTTTTTTTTTTATGCCTGTGAAAACATCTATTTCAGGAAAGGAAAAACAATGCAATGAACAGACGTTAACAATCAAGGGGAAAAAGGAATACAGGAGACAGTAAACCTAACAGTGTACATGCACGTCTATGCTCCTAATCAAACAGCCTCTGAAAGCTTGATTTAATAAAGCAGGAGCTGACAGGCAATGTTTCTGCTTCCCTGGGGCAGAAGAGCAATTAGCTTTAGCTGGTTCAAGTTCCCATCCCAGGAAGAAAAAACACCAGTTGCTGATTCAACACCAAGCAAACACGTTTCTTTGGCGTGGACAAGGTGAGGCCAGTGATGGGGCACCTCACAAACCTGCAGGAATTAAAGTCTTCTTCATAAGCCCCAAGTGCTGGTACAGAAGCAGAACCATATTTGCCAGCAATGCAGAATCCAGATGCCTGAGCTCTAGATTCATTTGGCCAACGCCTGTCACCCAAGGGCAGCCAGATGGGTACTTCACCAGAGCAGACACTTTCCTTCCCTTGCCCCATCCTTGGGTTCACTTCTCTGAAGTGAATGCTTTAAGAGAATCACATACCTCAGAGATAAACCTTGATCCTTTTTCCTTGTTTCCATCCTTTGCAAATTACCCAATGCTAATCACGACCTTACTGAACACATTCAGTTACACACAATTATTTGGATATTACTCATGTGAATAATTTCTTAATTATTTCAATTGCAAATGCTACAGGATGTGGAAATTCCATGGCGCAGGCACTGAACTTTAACCAGACCACCAAAACCACCAGTGTTTGTTACTGCTTTTGCTGTTGTGTCAGATGCAATATTCAGATCAGAAACCTGAAACAACCATCTCATTCAAACTCGACACTTCACCTCAGGTCCTGACTGTACACCCTGTCACCCAACAGCCAACTCACCAGGAGTACAAGTTTGAAAATTGAGTCCAAAAATGTAATCTCTTGCATACAAGCAAGACTTTCCTCTTTGTATACAGATTATCAAAAATATCCCCCTCCATCAGTATGGAAAACGAGGAATTTTTATCATTTATCCCACAGCATTTTTGTTAATAAGAACGCCCCTATATCAGCAGCTCTGAGGGGAGGGAAATCTCTATTCTAAAATACAGAAAATTCTGGGGGGTTTAGTATTCTAGCTTTGAAATAATATTTTCCAAATACTTTTTCCCAGCCTTATATAAGAAGGCAAAGGAAAGCTTATCAGCTAGCTTCATGCAGATACCCATGCAGGAACTCGTGTACTTGGCTGGCAGTCTCTCTGAGGCTGAGTATTTTGCAAGATTTGTCACTATTTTGTGCTCCTCTATGAAGATTAGCAAGAACTCTCCAATGTCACAGAACAGACGGCTCCAGTTCTACAATCTGATTTAGCTTCCTGTTCACATTTTGTTACCTTTATACCCAAACAGAATCTTGCCCACTATTTTTCTGCATCTGCTCTACTGCCTCCTTCTATCAGAGAATTTTCTGGCAACACTAGGAATTTGTATACTCTTGAGCATTTTTTTTTCCTGAAAACACAAAGTCTAACGATCAGCAGCAATAGAGAGGGATTAATTCCTTCCACCTCACTGCTCTGAAAAGCAGTTTTCTCCTTATTTGCCTCACAAGAGTTGGGCAGATCTGGGCGTTTTAAACAGAACTTTAAAAAGTTAAGTATTGGTTTTCTGCCTAAATAACACAAAAGTAAACAAATCAATGCATGTCAATAGATTAAATTTTAAATTCTCAAGCAATAGAAATCTTTCTTCAGCTTTAATGAAAGTTTAATTGCATAAGGCTTGCAGGATCATGCACAGAAGAGCACAATTAAGGCCCGCTGAGAATCTACACAGTAACTGAATTCCTAAATTCCTAACTAAATATTCAATCACCCATTTCTTCCTCAGTTGCAGAAACTCTTCTCAATGAAATCCTTCTCCATCTAGGATTGCAGGACTTGGAAAAGTCCTTGATTTTTGCATAGGGAAATAAAGTTTTGTTTAGTTTTTTTACTTACTAAAGCTTTAGCCTTCAGTATAGACACAAAAATCTTCTGTGAAGCTGCACATTAAGTATGTGCATGTCTTTAGAATTGGCAAGAAGAAGTGAGATCTTATGCAAGCTCAGAAGATGAAGGAAGATCAGCTCTACACTAACTTCCATTGAGGCCCAGAGGTCTCAAAAATTCATCCCATCTTTCCTCGGTAGACAAATGGGACTGTGAAACATGACAAAAAAAGAAAAGACAGAAGGGGAAACCAATAGTGATCTTTAAACACATAGAAGCCAGGGATGGAAGTGTTCTGTCCATGTCTGACAAAGTGACAGGTTTAAACTGAAAAGAAAAAGGAAAAGCTGCATTAGGAAATTAGACATACCTTAGACTAAGGAATGTACAGAAACAGCCTGGCTCTGGAAGCTGCAGACCCAACAGATCTCTGAAAGATGCCTGACCCTGATGGGGAAAGAGCATGGGCAGGATGACAAAGAGACAGCAGTGACAGCTGAATACTACAATGGACATTTCCAGCTGGTGTTCACTGAGGGAGCAGTCCAGCAGTGGATCTGCCATCCAGCTCCTAAAGCCCACTCATCCTGCTCCATGCACTCCTGTGATTGCCATTTTCTCTAGTCTGTAGCACTCTGGTTTGCAGCTGCAGTCCAGGAGAGCTCTAATCCCAGGCCTGGCTGGTGCTGGGAGATAACTAGTCCCTGCCCTCTGGCTGGTGCTCTGTTTCCACCCCATCCTGTGCCTGCACCAGTCACACAACCTCCTGGCAAGTCACAGCAGAGAGCTCGGGTGGCTGTTGTTCATTTTAATTGCTATTTTTTGTTGTTGGGTCAGTGTTCGGCCAGATCGTTTCTGTTGGGTGCAACCACATGGCCAGTGATGGTGCAAGGAAGGAGGCAGCTTTTCTCACCCCTGTACCTGTCTAGCAGCTTCTGTCTGCCTCAATACACCTGAAAATAAACAAAGCAAACCCAAGAAAAGCTCAAAATTAATTTCCCAACACGATGTGGACGAATTGTTTTATACTGATGTTTTCAAATGGAGCTAAAAGCAATTAAGTAACCAACTCAGTGAAAATCAACATCTCTCTGTAAGATACATGAGAAATTTCATGCTGCAAAGAACATCCTTACCTTCTAATGTTACAGATATTTAAGGAACCTGAATTTAAGGCTAGCATGAAGAGGATAACACTTTCTGTTTGTACTACATGCATCCATTATTTGCATTTCTGTATGGCTGAAGACCAGTTAGACTCTATGCAGACAAAAGAAAAAGATGGTGCACGCCAAGTATCTAACACATGAGAAAACAGAAGAATTTAGACAGATAAAGGAACAGAAATAAGCAGTAAGCCAGTACTAAATCCACATCGTATGCCAATGGTCTGCCTCAGCAGCAGAAGCTGCTGCTAGGGACTTTTGAAGGCATTGAAACAAAACAGTTTTAGAAAAATTTGTTTTAAATTAAGAATTTGAAAGAGAACCAAGATGTGGCTCTGCTGTGAGCATGGAAATCTTTTCCCAAGGATGAGGGAAATGAAGGAGAAGCACAAAGTTGTTTACTCACAATATTTAACAGCCTGGATATAGGGACTGGCATCTGAACCAGCCTCGAGATAAGGTTTAAGGCAAAGAGAGGCTGCAAATGGCTTTAAAAATGAACCTGAGAGATTTGATTTGACGTGATAAAGAAAGAGGCAAAGAAGCAATGTAAAGAGAGCAGTGACATGGTCCAAGGGGCAGATAAGGTAAAAGATCTTTGCAAAATAATGGTTTTGAGCATGGACACCAAGGGAAAATAAAGGGACTGTGCTGCAGTTTACATACAAACCTTCTTGAGAAGGTTAGCTGCAAGGATGGTAAGAAAATTCTACAGGGTTGTAGATTCCAGAGACATTATTGAGAAAAAAAATCTGACCAGTCAAGGTAAGTATGAATACAAGAATTTAGGAAACATATGAAAAAAAAAAAGCTATGAAATTTATTTTTGTGACCTGCATTATAAGCTTCTCTTAGAATTTACAGCCACTTTCTCTCCCTTTTTCATTAAGTCAGAGTTAAATCTGAGTCTGTAACTGTTGCCTTGGATAGGGTATTGTACTCACGTGAAGAAAACTCTTTGAGTTTATTCTTCATTTCAGTTTGAAGAATAATTATGCATCTAACATAAGTGAGGCACAACAAACACTAGGGAAAGGAGATCATGAGCAAAGAGGAATAGTTTTTGCTCTCTGCTGAATATTTCTTTACTGCATCATGAAGGCTGTAAGAAGCAGGTAGCTATGTTTTCATGGCTGATGTTGAAGTGCTGCATCACCCTTCAGCAGCGAGGGCAAGAAAGCAGCAACTTGCAGACATTGCTGTACGTAGGACTTCAGGCTCTACCATGTCCCCCTGCAGTCACTAATTATTTCCCTGGTGAAGACACAAAGAGGGTTTTTCAGGGGAAGTGTTAAAGCCAGTAACGTGGTTTATCCACATGAAGCCAGGTACAGCTAACACATATGCTTAGAATAAAGAAAGACTATATCCAGTAACCAGCTCCTCAGGGACAGAATTTCCATAGCCTTAACCCAAGTCATCTTTGTCATGCAAGAGGCAGTTTTTGTAAAACAAGTACCAGCAAAACACAGACAAAGCACTCCAGGGCCTCTGCTGCAGTTGGCATCTCAATGAAGCCAAAACTAAAGCATAAACCAATGGTAGAATTCTACTCCTGTTTTTATATTTCAAGTCCCCAGGAGAAAAAAAAAAAAAACACCATTTTCCATATTATCTGTTAAAATACTGGTTATGTAAATTCATACTCAGAGGAACACCAAGTAATTTCTGACTATTGTTTTCTGACATAGTAGAGTTTAAAAGGCGTTTTAAAAGCCTATTAAGGACTCTAAATTTAATTTTCCTCCACGCTAGAATTTCCTTTTGAAAATGGATTTGCAGTTTTTCTCCCCATGATCTCAAAAAAAAAAAATCAAGAATTTGAAGTTTTATTTAAAAAATTGTTTAAATTTCAAAGACAGTCTCTTGAAAAATAAAAATTAAATAGGAACAGCAAACTTGAAAAATTATTTTAAGAGTCAAGACATTGCATTATTAACATGCTTCAAAAAATCACACATCTTATTGAAATTCCTAATTTATATTTCTAAATCAGATGTTTAAACCAGGTAAGTATATATTTACAGGAATCTCTAATGTGAAAATCAGCTGTTGACTTCATTAGATCAAAGTTAATAGAGCTTAATTTTTGTACTGTTCAAACTTGGACTTCAACACTGTCAGCACTGTTGTAAAGACAAAATTTTCTAAAAAGAAAAAAAACCCTGTTACACATTTTTTTGATGCATAGATTGTAAAATTTTTGAAACTCCGGATGTTTTCACTGATACTCTGTGTTCGAAGCATCCTTGTTGTGTTGATAAACTCTGAAAATTGGGCAATTTTGACTCTCAAATAAGAGATGAAATCTTTTGACAACACAGCCTGAAGGAGACTTTTGCTGTAACGTATCTGAGGTGGAATTTGACCCTGTTATGTATAAGAAATGTTGCCATCAGTTTTATCACAACAAACAAAATCACCACAGAAAATGATGTTTTTCTCTGCATTTCCTTAAGGAAACAGTTCCTGTCTTCAGTTTGAAAGCCAGGGCCAGCTGAAATACAGAAGTTCACAGAAGTTCTTCAGGAAGACATGCACCAGCTTTATGTACCAACAATCCATCAGAATGACACCTAGCATAATAATAAGCTGTGCTTAAAAATAAAAACGTAAGAGGTCTTGAGGCCAAAACCTCTGCCTTGCTTGCTCTGTTTCAGTAGGCAAGGTAACTAAACCCATCTGAAAGGCTCATCGCCACAGCAGCAAGACTCAGATGTCGTGGTCTATACTTGGTAATGTCAGTACTGAATCGTGTTCATCTCCAGAAGAAACAGTGTGAGCAGGAGCAGACCTGGAAGAGAAGAGCAACTGCTGATGAGCACCAGCAGATCTGCTGCTGAAGACAAGATAGGGCAGATGTCCCTGAAAGATGTTATGGCAGCTCATGTTCACCAGAAGAAAAAAAAGGAGAGAGCAAGGTCAGAACAAAGGCTTATTTCTGCTTTCTTCCTCCTCAGTTCCACACAAAAGGATACAACTGGCAGGATTTAATATCAGACCAGAGCAAAGGCTAGTGTGGTTCTTGCTGCAATCTATAAAATAGGTCCACGTCTGACCACCACTGACATCCATCAAGCCAACTGACAGCCTACTGAGGAGTATACATTCAATATTGAAAGTCTACTCAATGTGAAAACTACAGCTTGCTTTTTTTTTTTAACTCACTGACCTTTTAAAATCATTAGGACATTAAAAAAAAAAAAGATAAAAATTGTTAGACGTGCGAAAAAAAAAAAACAACACTGCAAAGAGCAATTGCCTGTAACTAGAGTAATTTAATTCCATATTGCTTAAATGGGCAACAGGAGGAAAAACAGTCTGGGGAGATGGCTTTTGCCTTTACCATGCTACCTTTATCCCAGGGCTGCACAAATCCCAGACAGCTTCACCAGAATGATTTGGTGCAAAGGTGAGGTTATGACTAAGTGCAGCAAAGCACAGTGTAAATTCCAGGCCACAACACTATCTGCAGGCTGGACTGAAGGCAGGGGACACTCAGCATCTGGTGCTCAGGCTGCAGGGTTTTCTTGCTGCTCAGTATGAGTTATTTCCTCCACTCTCCTGCTCAGCTCCTGGTAACATCACCCATCCTTCCAGCAGCTCTTTTGTGTTCCTTTGTGTTGACAAGGATGATGGTAGTATTAACCTTTTACAAGAAGTAAAGAAATTGTCTCACTAAGAAATGGCTGAGCTGGTTTTATCTCCTTTTGCCCTTCCTTCATGATTTAAGAGATGGTTCATGCTGTGAGGGCTGAAGAGCCTGTGTACATACTATTCTTTTCAGTCACATCATTCTTCTTGCTCAAATCTTCCTTTAACATCCAGTGAAATTTGGAGGTTGGATTTAAGTAGACTTCTAGCATGCCTGGCAAGGCCTGACAGAACTTTGACAAGGCTTGCAAAACACTATAGTTATTTCTGGAAGGGACTCATTTTTCCTTTGTATTCATCTATGATAATTATTTGCAGGAGGCCAAGGGCTCACAAGAAGCCCATATGCATTTTCAGCATTACCAAAATTCAAACAAACAAAAAAAATCACACCGACCAAACGCTTCTTACCTTGAAATAAAGCAAGACATGTAATTAAAGACTTCAATTAAAATTGGCATTTCTGATTCTGTTTCTGTGGGAGGCCAAAACTGGCAAAGCAAGACTCCCTGGAGAGAGGCTCTGAACTATTTTTCAGACCACTTTATTAACCATTTCATCATCATCATCAAAAGAGCCCTATTTGAACTCAGTATTTAGTGATTAGATGTTATATATTACAGACCAAATATTCAGACATCGTTTTCAGTCTACTTATGCAACTTTCTACATGGATCTTTCACTTCAGTTTTGTTGCACGGAGTGCATGCAGTGGTTTGTGTGCATTCACATTTGAATGTTGAGGCTGAGATGAACCACTGCAGAAGACAAGACTTCAGCCCTCTATCCACACCCAGCAAAGCACAGGGGGTGTTTTACCTGCAAAATTACAAAGCAGTTCACGTAATGTGGAACCTGACATTTATGTGCACAAAAATCACAGACGTCTACACAGAATCCATTTTCAAACTTCATTTCAGGTTCTTACCAGCCAATCTTTATGTTATTACTGAAAAATCTGAAATGTGATTTATATTTTCTTCCTTTGGGGGTATGACACTGACAGAGAACAAGTGACTTCTTTTTCAGAGTCCAAAAGGATAAAAGACAGAGGAAACTACTGTGCTGTACAACCAGGTTCTGTAAAGAATGAAGCTTAGATGTAACTGATACCAAGAATAAGTGTGTCATGAGGTCTTCTGCCTGTGTGTATCTATCTATCACTCACAGGTACTTACACACTATCACAATAGAAGCTGTGTAAGTACTTCACAACCTTTACTGTAGTTATCTTCACATCTCTGTCAGCTCTCTCTTATCCAGGCCAGCGAGGGAGGGAAAGGTTAGGACAAAGGGTTAGACAAAGGGAAAACAGTGACAATGCAAAAATTTGAGTAGAAAGACACACAGGGAGGACATAATGAAGGAAAGGGAGAAGATGAAGATCAGCATCGCTGCCAAGTCTGGCAAATTATGATACCCACATCACCGCTGACTTAAGCATCTAAATTTATATGGCAAATAGCACGCTGCACATAGGAGGCTGTGTTACTTCCCAAGGAAAACTAGATCCTAAAGAGTCAGCATTGACCTTCTTGTATCCAGCCTCAATCTGTACCCTGACACTCAATAGATGATGCCATGCTCAGCTTACAGGGGAAAGCCTGAAGTGCAGTGCAGTGGAGAAACTGTCCAACATCACCAGAAAATCTGTAGCAAAGTAGGAACTGAATCCAGGAGCCCAGAGCCTTGGGCTTCACTGCAGAAGCACAGCTATTGCTCCTTGAAACACTGACCTACTCCAAGCTTTCTGCACTCATATTAAGACTATAGCAGGAACCCTTTCAGCCCTCTTCCTAGACACAGGTCAAGAAGCTTCAGATGACCTGCATCATGCCCTTCACTTGTGCTGGAGCTTTAACATACCCTTCAGAAAGTCATCCATTCTGAGACATGTCTGATACCTACTTCCAGCCCTAGTCACTGGATCTCATCTTACCTTTTCCAGCAAAGATTAACAAACTGCCTACTGTCAAATGCCCCTCACCTAAATGTCTTTTCATAAAGAAAGGCTGAACATTGAGAGTAGAATCTCAGAGTCCAAGTCACTCACAGAACTCTTTTCTGGACCTTTAATATTTCCCTGCAGTTAATTCTTGAATAGCATGACCCCTTGTTTTAATCTACATCTGCTCTTCAACTATTTAATATTGTCTCAGCAAGACATTTGTTTGCAAAGCTTTGTATTGCAGCAAATTGGGAGCAGACTTCTCACATGGTCAGAACATGTTTTCTGCTGCCAAAGAGTATTTAACGAGCATCACCTACAAATTGCAGTAAGATGTTTGCAGAGGGGACTTCTACAGGGTGATAGGTTGTGACTAGTAGACCAGGACAGTTTTTTCTACAGATATAGTGCTAATGGATACAAGAAGCATTCCCACTGGAACCTAAGGAATGCATGTAGATAGGTGGACAGTAACAGTTCACAAAGCAGGCAATATGTCGTGACTGAAATATCAAAAAGCCACAAAACAGGCTTATTTACATAGTAAGGTCTTATGTGTACTGCTTTTTGCCTTTCAGCAGTTCAACTTTTTTTATAAAAAACTGCCTGTATTTTTTTTTTCCTTGGTGGAAAAGTGGTGAGTTGGTTTTGCTTTGGCTTAGTATTGAGTTTTGAGAGTTTGAAACAAAATAACAACAAAACAATTCAATTAAAGAAACCAACCAAAAAAAAACCCAAAACAAAACAAAATCCCACAAGCTTATTTCAGTTTCTTTTCTGCCTGTCGTTCTGCTAAAGAACCATCTACTGCTGCTAACAAATGAATTGGATGACAAATGCCAAGCACTCGGAGTTCTCTCCCCCCAGAGAACTTGGGACAAGTAAACAACACACCACAAAAGGCTGTTGACAGCAAATGAAAGAGCACCAATATTTCACAAAGTAGAATTAATCACAAGGAATGGTGTGCAAACCTTAACAAAGAGGGAGATAGATCCTTTAAGGCTGAAAACCTCAACTGTTAAGTCCATAGGTATTTTTAGCAGCCATTTTGATACAGGTACTCCACACAATAACAAAAAAAGTTTATGAACATGTTAGAAGAGCCAGAGAGTGATCAGTAAAAAGCCATCACTCATCTTGGTTCCTTTCCAACTGTTTCTTCCCCTTTCTGCATCTTAGGCCAACTACTCCTGCATGCTGACATGAACATCTCTATTCTAAAGAAACACACTTGGTTACACTTCCAACGCAGTCTGTAGACTCATCACACTGAGCTTCCTTTGTAACCAACATTTCATTAACCTTGGAATATGGAATTTGAACAGAAAGAGCCCAGACATCATTATCTGAACATAAATTTCCAGGAACTTTTAGCAGATACCATGTCTATGTCTATTCAACTCCTAGAGTATATATGAAGTTCATCATGGTCAGAGTCCACCTATCTTCCTTAGGTAAAACTCTGAGGGGTTCTGAGGTGCACATTAAGAACAATAGCTCTTCATTCACCTTTTCCAAAAACTAAAGGAAAAAAAAAAAAAGCAAAGAAAAACAACCAAACAGCAAAAGATCAAGCAAATCCTCAAAGGTTCTTTGAGACAACCTTACACAGACACAGTGGCAAAAATCAGCCAACTGAATGGCCAGTGATCATATGGGAAAAAAATGTTATCCCATATGTTATCTTCATCTAAAAGATGTTCTGATGTTCAGGTAAAAAAAAATATAGTTCTGAAAAATCTATTAGCATTTGTCTGGAACTGAGATAGACTAAGTCATCTCTACAGTAGCCTTGGGTTTAACAGTCAAGGAAAAAGGTTCCTTTGGTCTTAACTGACATCTGGTGGCAAACTTGACATTCTCTGATTAGTAAGGCAAATTTTAGGTTCAAAAATGAAATTAAGGATTTATTATGAGCTTTTCATGGATTTTTTTTAGTATTAGAAGAGAAAGTATATATCTTTCACCCATTTATTAGTAATTCCACTTCTAGACC
This sequence comes from Merops nubicus, assembly GCF_000691845.1. Taxonomy (NCBI): domain Eukaryota; kingdom Metazoa; phylum Chordata; class Aves; order Coraciiformes; family Meropidae; genus Merops; species Merops nubicus. The sequence goes on from NW_008631659.1 coordinate 57,830, forward strand.
TGCTCATCAGGCACAGTTCCAGTTATGAGGGCTTACTAATAGTGCTAGGTACACATGAGCTATCATATATCAAAATAAAAAGAACAATTTCATTTATAATACTAAAGATTTTTATGAAACTAACCAATTTAGCAGTCCCAATCCATTTATTCCCCCAAATCAATAATTTGTGTGTTTTATGTGACAGAAAATGATAACTACATATCCATAGCTGATAGATTACCCACTTTTTTTTTTTTTTGATGACTGTAACAGTATTACAGGCATACAAATAATTTGAAGTGACTTTTTCAAGGCTAGCACAGTGTTTAAATATGCTTCAGTGTGTCAACCACCTGCCAAAACTTTAGCTGAATCAAGCAGTTCCAGCTCATTGGAACTCTAATTATCATAAGCACAAGTGGCTCTTGGAACAGCAGCGAGCTCTACATGACAGTGTTGGCAAGCACTCTACAGGCAAATGAATTAAACTCCACTTGCTGATTCTGATTACTAGATCATTCACTATTTTCTGATCGTTTGGTTTCACAGGAAATTAGCGTTGGTGCTGAATGTTTCCAACATGATAGAAGGTGTGATTAAAAAAAAAAAAGAGCCAACATATTCAAAGCCTGTAAAGGCAAAAGGCTTTTCTCCATTTATGCCCATGTGATAATGAGAAACTAAGTTGATGCACTTAAGCTAAATTCAGTCATGCAATAAGCAATTTCTACTGTATATTCCTTGCCCATTACAAATGCAAAGTAGGACACGTTAGCTGAAAACACCTTTGGTAGTTATGGTCCCCTCTCTATTAACACCATTCACACTCTGTGACAGGAAAGCAACTGTAACATAAACACTTCAGCTTTCTCCTCCCCACTGGGCTGAAATCTTTATTCCAACATCAGGTGTTCTCAGGCCATGATGGTATGTTGGGTCATGACTTGTGTTGCCTGCTAAACAAGAGGCAATTCCCAAAACTTCAAAAAAAAAAACAATTTTCAAAGGATCCCAGGGTGAAGATGATTTAGAATTATTATTCCTGAGACATTTTCAACAATTATTTGCAATTTCTAATGCCATCGCAAGTGAAATTATGCATACATATTACCAAAGATATCCAAGGGATTTGTGGTCAGACTTTTAGTTATGTTTCAGAGGCCATCACTTTGTTCTACAAGGTTCACTACAAAATGATACAAGCTTATGTTTAAAGAAAAATAAGCAGATCAATATCAGGATAAAGTCCACAAAACTAGACTGTCTTCTTCCATTGTAATTAGCCAATCAAGACCACAATCACAGAACAGTTCAAGCTGGAAGGGACCCATAAGGACCATCAAACCCAACTCCCTGCTTTTCACAGAACCAATTGACATAGAAATTTAATTCCTGTGTTCCTTTCAGCAGGTAGAGAACACTACTCTTACACAGTTGTACTAGTGCTCTCTGTTGACAGTGGCTACACAGCTACAATGGCAGCTGTCAATCCTAATGGAGTTTTGATTCACTGCTCATTTAAAATGCTTCACACCAAGTATTGTGTTGCTCTGGGTTTGTTCTTCTGAAGACTAGTAGGCAATTCTTCCTCTCCCCTGGAATTCTGCTGCTATCACAAATTTCTCACTAACTTTCAGTTCTCAGACCATTATATATAGTCATTAAGTACATGAAATCAAGTCTAGCCTTAAAATAGTTCTGTACCGCAAATTAAGTGTCAAAAATAACACCTCTGGTTGCTCAAGCAATGTTCCAGCACAATATGAGAACTGCAAAATAAGGTTTTAAGTAGTTTCTCATTTTGGGCACCCAGTTTTAAAGCGTGAAGATTTTACAGGGCAGACAGTAAAATCGTTTTCCTTTATATCACAGTATGATTAAATATTCAGACTAAGGGCTCAGCCTTCCCTAGGAGACTTAAACCATATGTGCTGTGTAGTAACAAGTGATGCAATTCTACATTCAGGCTCACAGAAAAAGCAATGCAGTATTTTATAATCCATGTGCACGATGGACTCAGATAAAAAACAAATGAACAACAGAATTAGGAAGCTTTAAACTTATTCTTCCTGCTGTTGCAAAGAACTGGCATTCAGACCACCTAGCAGAGCATATTTGTAGGCTAAAGAATGTATGCTAATTCCTGAATTTCTCTCTTTGCCAAATTTTCATCATATTTTCCTTTCTCTTTTGTGTGTTTTATTTGCTTCTTAGTAGATAATCTAACACAATTCAGACTCTGTGCTGAGGACTCAACTGTAGGTAAACAACAATTACTAAAAATATAGATTTTTCTTTCAAAAAAAAAAAAAGCTGGAAGAAGTTTTCTTTGTGCATCCTCATCTTTTGTGCACTACCAGTACCAGTCTAATCTACAGCATCAGGTGTTTTTTTGTATGTATTTGAAAATAATTATTTTTATAAATAAACCACAAGGAACAAAACACACTAAAGGGTATCACTGAAAAGTAGGAGAGTCAGTGGAAAAATGCCACGCTATGTCTACAGAGCAGAAGCAAGAGACACACCCAGGATACTACTTTGGGTACAGAAGATGAAAAATAGTTTTCCCCAAGTGTCTCAGGTAGACACAAGATCTACAGCTCAGTGTACCAAATTCCCAAGGATCTCA
>NW_008631659.1:60474-120839 GCF_000691845.1 Merops nubicus
GTAGCAAATATTCCCCAAGCACTCTTTTACTTTGCTTGCTGAGAGGAAAGCAACAGAGACACAATGACCCAGGCTTCTGATTGAGGTTGCTTGTTTGGGCTACCTAGCCAAAAGCCACACTGCTCTGATGCCCTGCTTCTGTTGCTCATCAGGCTGGATGACAGATAACTGTGCCTCCTGTATGATCACTGCTCTGACTGCAATACATACACCTGTTCCTCAAACAGTTCTGAAGTAGGAAAACAGTGAGAAAAATCTTTATCCAGTTTTGAAGCAGAGAGGATGGCACAAACTACATTTCATCTCCATAAATGTGCTTTATTCATGCATCTTTCATTCTCAGCTCTGTGTCTTCTGCAACAAAATAGCCTGACATCCTTCTGGTGAGAGATAGCTGGGTACAGTTTCACTGCACTATAATAAAGTTCCACTGAGCTAATCCCCCAGGAATTCAGCAATTATCTCCTACCAGACAGGTGTTAAATGCTGCCTTCCAGGAGATTATCCCGTCCTCTCTCATCCCCTTCTGCCCTAGCTGTACAAGGGACAACAGGAAATAGAATATGCCACTATCTCAGTAGGTAAAGGAGAGTCATTAGCTCCTGATCCCATGACAGGAATTCTGAGTAAAGCACAGACAGCCAACTTCATATCAGCTCAGTCCCTTACTCACAGCAAGATGAAAAAGAAATATTTTTCCATGGAAAGCTTTTAAAGCGTTTCATTTTTCAAGATCTGTGTTGTTTTTCATGTCCTTTATTTCTCCTCCTAAGTATCAAAATGGAAAAAGAAAAGAGGATGGAATGAATCCCCACACACACCCAAAAGAAAGAAAAAGTGGCAGAAAAATAATTTGTTTCCAATTTTACAAGAAAGGTCTTGTCCTGTAGAGCTGCTTTGACAATTCATATAACCCAGCAACTTCTTTCCATTACCAGCAAATGGTAGATGCTTTGGAAAAGTAGATAAGAAAGTAAATTGCATCATCCTTCCATCTGTAGCACCCAAACTTTTTCCAATCAGTGTTTTAAGTGACAGTTAACTGGAATCTGTATGTCTTGCCAAAGCAAAGACCACTTCAGATTAATGTTTTAAATATAGTTTAACTGAAGTGATAGATTTTTTTTTCTGAAAAAAAGTTTTCTCTGTGTGTCCTCATCTTTTGTGCATTGCCAGTATCAGTCTGATACAAGTACTCAGCCATCCAAACAAGGAGACTGAAAAGCCTTTCTACATGTAAACTCCCTTTCAGAAATCTATCTAAATTATCAAATTCACACTCAGCATTCTTATCACCACATCCTCTGCAATGGGAGATTTGAAATATTGCTCCCTGCCCTCCTCATCCCTCATCTGACCTTGAGTAATTATTTACAGCAATCTGTAGAGTCCTGAAAAAAAGCAACCAACCAAACCCCCCATCTTGAACAGTACTTGCTCTGTATCCTACTGCAGACCTGTGCCAACTGAATTTCAGACTAATTCAGATGATTTTGCTCATCTCCCTGGCTCCCTTTCCCAGAGCTCAAACTTCCCATCAAGCAAGAATTTAAAGGAACTTCAAGAAGAGCTTATCTTGAAATGCTTTTGCTCTATTGTAGTTACCAATGTTAAAAACACACAAGTGAATGGGGAAAATGAAAATGAATCTCAATTAATAGACAGTTCCTGCTTTAGCTTGCTTGCCACAGAGTGCCAAAAAGACAGAGATATTCAGCCTCATGGGCACAGTAGAACTTCCTACCAGTATGACTCCATTAATCCCAGTCCCTTGTGGCCAAGACTCTTTTAAGAGTGGCTGTTAGTCAATCTCTAGCACTCCAGAATGATAAAGGGAAGGATTATGGTAGTAATCTGGAATCTGAACATGTGTCAGAAAAAGAATCTTTGATGTTAAAAAAGGCTTCATGAGAAAAGGTATCAAAATGAATATTTGAGTGCTGCTGTGCAGCCACCTGCTAGTAGAGCAGGAAAAAAAAAAGTCAGAATCAGGGCAATGGTATGGTTCCAATAAATGTGCATTTGTAATATTTTTATGACATTAATGTTGAGTTCACCTACTCCACAGAGCAGCCTAAGCTAGGGAGTAAGAATGTGGATGCTGCCAATTTGCTGCTTTCTAGCTCAGACAGGATATCATATCCCTGCCTTAATACTCAGGCAGCCTGCAGCAATCTAGCAGGAAAAAAAAAATAAATAAAATAAGCATAGGGAGAGAAGAAACAGCACAAATAGACCTAATCAGCTACAAACAGTAACAGCTCCTTTGGTGGATCGCTGGTAAAACCACCTTTCAATTAATTAGCAGCCTTCCAAGAAATCCCTCAGAGTGAGGAAGTCCTCCCCTTAGGAAACCTGCAAGAGCCAATATTGCTTTCTGTTGTACAGCCCTGAGACTGTTCAGCTGTTTTGGGGCCTCATGCACAGCTACAAGGGTCTCAAGACCCCTATCTACATCCTGCCCTCCACTCCAGAGCTAGAGTTCTCCACTCCCCCCACTTACTACCCCACTTTCACTGCCCAGAAAGGCTCTGACATAAAGGAACTCATTCAGAAAATTCCTTACCAACTCCAGCTACTCCATCACCTTGACTGAAAAAAAAGAGGACAAAAGTGAACAGTTATCTGTCCAGGTCACCACATGCAGACTCCAAGTCCCTCACTGCCAAGAAGTTGAACCAGTTGTGATCTTGACAGAGTGGGAAACTCAACGAGGTGCAGACAGTACAAAGGTAGCTCCAGAGCATCTTTCCTGCCAACCCCAGGGAGCTATGACAGTGGACTTTAAAACTCCTCTGGACCCATCAAGATGAAGTTGTCTTAGCCACCATCTGGTCCTGTCAAAAACAGCACAGGTTATGCAGTTGTTCCAAACATTAAAACTTACCACCTGAGGGGAGCTAGAGAACAGAAGAGACAGGAGTACTTGTACATCTCTCCTCTCTTTCACCTCTGCGTACAAAACTATAGTCATGGGGGTTTATAGGGAAGCAAGAATTAGTTTTGGTCCACACCTCACCAAAACTTCAAAAGAGCAAAGGAAAGATAGTTTGGCTTTATGACTCCATCCCTTCCCTCTAAGGAAGCAGCTTTTTATGGGCCAGTTGCATAGTTAGAAGCTACATCTCCTGCAATTCTTACTCCTTTTGCATATCTCTTACCTGCAGACCGTAACAGCAATTTTTTTTTGTGAGCAAGATGCAACACAAGACCATCAAATACTCAGCAGCTATTCCACTGCATGTCATTTCCCCATGTGGTGTCTATGAAATATGTAAAATAATCAGCATCCCATTGGTACCTGTTATATTTAGGAATATCTTCTTTTCTACTAGCTCAGCATCACAATTTCCTCACACACCTTACAACCTCTTCTGGTATTTATCTGCAATTCATGTGCTTTCCCAAGCACAGCTTCCCTGGGGACGCACATTCTATCATAAATATGTGCTTAGTCCTTTTTGACCAGAACCTACTTTTGAAGTTGTTGTGGCTATTTTTCCTGGCACTGCTTGCTACTGCTGAAAGGGTTCCCCATGGAAGTGTCCTACTCATCTTTGATTTGCTTCCTGGTTATAGGTAGAGCAATTCTCTGTCCCTTACCTGCTCAAACTTTTGCCTCCTTTTTATGAAGCCAGTGTCTTTCTTACAATGCAGAGAGGATTGAATTGTCACCAATTTCACATCCACCCCACCCTGCCCCTGCTGCCTGGACCTTCTGTCCCATTGAGCAAACATTAAGAATACTGAAGTGTTCCTTTTTTAGCTGTAGCTTTCATCTTTTAGGGATCTGGAATAAATAAATAGCAGTTTTCATGAGAAAAAGATGAACATGTAGTCAGAGCTTGGACTGGGGGAGAGGACTTGAATCAAGAGAGTATAACTGACCTTAGGGTGAGACCTGCAGCCTTACAGGGCACCAACATGAAAGCACAAATGACACTAAATTCTCAGATGTTCAACAAAAGATGGTGTACAACACATAAGACCCCATGAACACCTGAACTTTTTCATCAGTGTGAGACTGAACACCATGAGACTTAGAAAATAACTATTCTCTTTTTTTGAGAAATAGCAGACTAGAGAATGTACAAACATACCAAAATGACTGAGCCTTTGATAGGAACCATGGAACTTTTGACATTTATCTTCAGCTTCTAGGACACAATTAAATAAACAGATTGTGTTTTTTCCTTCATTACTAAGTGTTGGAAAGAGCTGATCTTATGATCAAGTAAGACATTTCTGTGGGTAGCTGAAGAATCAATACTAACTGCTAGAGGGTGGTCAGAGAAAGACTGCTCTGCAGAACTACAAAGCCAGTAAACATCCTGCCGTGTCCAGCTATGACCCTTTTCTTCAAATCCTCCACTGTTTGTCAGTTTGAGGCATCCTGCTTCTCCCCTGCTCCCCTCCTGCACAGCTTCATCCACACCAACTCTTTCATGACATCTACAAATTGCAGATTGTCTCTCAATTGCCTAGGCACAAGTGTCTTCTGTTTTATTGTTTCAGTAGAATGACAAACAAAAATAATTCAGAGGCCTTATTTTTATGCAAGTAACACAATAGCAGCTTTTCAGAATGCTTATTACTGTATGGATTTTTCTGTCCAAGCCAGCAACTAGCCCTACGGCAAGGCAATATACTCCTTCCCTTGCCAGAGGCTTCTGTGACCCGAGCTAGCACTTTGCACATGTTTTATTCATGCTTACACTGAGATTCACTACCCAACCCACTAGCATCCAGACTTTGCTGATCCCAGTGAAGCAAGAAAACCAAGTGGTTGGGTACAAACAATTTTGGTTGGGCTGCTTGTGAGGAAACATGCCCTGCCTGTAACAGAGTGACAGAAATGGATAACAACGTGCACGGTGGAGCAACCACAAACGATCCAGAAAAAGCCACTGGCTATTTGGGAAGAAGAAATAGCATTTGGATAATGGCATAGCATATACTCTCTCACCTTAGTCACATTTGTTAGAGTGCTTCATCTCTCCTCTGCTCTAAAAGGCTAATGAAAGATGGTGCAGCACCTTTGATCCTGTCAGAGCCTCCTCCTTTTCCTTCCCACAGAAAGCAGGGCCAGAGGAACGTTTGCCCATCAATATATGCACACAGTTATATGCCACTGTGCACATTAGTTGGGATCAGCACATTTTTGGTTTTATTACATTTGGATTTAGTGGATCATTTTTCTTGAGCTTGCCACCCAGAGTTTAAACAAGCTCACTGTTCAAGGTTAACCACCCATCACTTCCCAAGAGGTGCCTCTTTAGCAGGGATGTTGGAGCACAGGGAATAGGAGTCACAGCTATGGCTTCGGCAACAGAACTTCAGTTTTCAGTGGCACCATTAAAATAACACCACACAAAACAAGAGCAACTTCTTTTGGCAGAAGGACATGTAATTAAAATACTGTCCAATCTAGCCTATGGTTTGCTTAGGAGAAGGAAGTTTACAGGCCTTTGACTGTAGCTTTGCTCAATTTTTCCATCATTTTAGTACGATCATAGTAAGAAAGGTTGGGAAGAAACTATTCTGAGGAAAACCAGTTGGGGGGGAGTGGTATGACATGGTGAAGAAGAGAGTGGAGAAGAACAATTAAGCCTCTAAGAAAGCTAAACTGCTTTGTGGCATATCCCTGATTCTGTCTTATATCAGCCTCTGCTTCTCTCTTAGCAGGACTGAATTCCATCTCTGTCTTATATCAGCCTCTGCTTCTTCTCTCTTAGCAGGACTGAATTCCATGAAAGTCAACTTCTGTAGTCCAACACAACTAGAAAAGACATTCACCAGAGACTAAAAGTATAAAGGTCTACTTAGAACTTCTTATTAAATTTCTAATATATTTGGCAACAATGTGCTTAGATTAGCAATTTCACTCCACAAACATTGGATGACATACTGTGTTCTAAAATATTTGGCTACAATTGATTTTTAGAAGCTCTCATTCCCTCTGCCTGGCGCACAACAAAGGTAGATCATATATACTCTGAATATTTTTCAAATCATTACTGGGAACAAAAGCAAAACTGGATACAGTTTGTGTTCTGACTTGGTATTTAGTGACTCAAAAATCAAACATTAAACCTAGCGAGGTAACCAGTTTGGAGTAGAGCTTGATAGAGTGCATGCTGCAGCATCACAGCACTCAGGAAATGCAGGCAGGAGGACAAAGCAGCCACTTCAGACTCAGCAGAAACATTCAACTGTGTTAACTTTCATAACAGACTCATGCTTTTAACCTCTTTCTTATTTCTAGGGTTTGTAGTAAAGCTGGTCATGGAAGCTTAGTTGCATTTCCATCCCAGACCACAGAAGGCAGTTGCAGTAATTTTATGCAAGAAACTGCTGGTTAAGAAGGTGAAATTTGGACAAACATCTTCCAAATCATCCAGTAGTCCCAGACCACTTCTCTTAGCATCAGACACTGGTCCTAAAGCTAAGGGGAGGAGCTTTGCAGAGTTCTAAATTAACAAATGCAGCTTACTGGTCTCAAGGATTTGCCTTCTAAAACCTTGGTTCAAAATGGATGTAGCTAACATAGATCCTTTCCAAAACTTTGGCACATATTCTGCAAGTACAGACTCCTATGCAGGATAAAGGAGAAACTGTAGAAATAAGGCATGGATTTTAAGCAATGACTTATTCAAGGATGGGCAGAAGCAACATGATGCTCTCTGTGTGTCATATGCACAGCATTTTAAGAGGGATTTTCAACACTGGTGTTCCTGTGGAAGACTTCAAACATATATGATGAGAACTTTTCAAAAATCCCATACTGTGGATGAAATCCTGGCCTCAACAAAAGAAATACTCTGCATTTGTCTTCAAATGATCAAGGATTCCATGCTGTCTGCTTGTAATGGAGAAATCCTCCTTTATAAGTCACTTTGCATTTCTTTGTCAGGCCTTTAGAGCTTCCAACAACCTGTATTAGAATATCTTTGAAGTGCAGTTGAAGACCAGTTTTATTGTAAGTAACTTTACTGGATGAGTTAAATCAAAATCATCCCTACAGAGTTGTGATTTTTGGTGAAGCAAGGAGTAGCAACCATTTAATTCAAGGAAATTTGGAAACATCTATAACAAACAGCCACAGTATGCACTGAGGTGCAGTATCTGAACTACAAATTCCTCTGTCCTTCAACAGACACTGATCTACATTAATACAACTACCAAGACCTGTCAAGAACAAATACACATAGATAGGGTGTCTGTGAATATATTCACACATACATATATATAGATGCTGTCCTCTCTCCAGTAATTCTTTAATTCTAATACCTTTAACAAAAAATACCAGTAGTAAAGAAGTCTGAAACAGAATAAGAAAAAAACTTCACATATTCCCAGATGTCATTTTAACAACAGCTGATATATTACAATTGTATGCACTTTTTAACTGCAAGTAAAATAGCCATTACACTTGTAACATTTTATGTGCAATGTTATTGGAGAGAAAACAGCTTTGACAATATATATTTGGAAAATTGTTGCTCTTATTCACAATTCATGAATGCAGCCTTCCTGCAATATATCAAATCTATAGCCGGGCTTCCATCACATTACCTTTTAGGCAGCAGCTAAGCTAATAGCCTGGGGTTTATAGAACAGAAAACCAAAAAATACCCTACAGCCATGGTGGGGGGAGAGGCTATTTTGTCTGGTGATAAAAAGAGGGATTTAATTAAATACCCTTTTTTAAAAGAAAACTTGAGATCCAGGGATACCGTGACTACTCTGAACATAGCCATTGTCACAAGTAAAACTCAAAATGCAGAGGATGTGAATGCATTAACTGCAACAGATGAAAAATGTACCTGCCTGATTTCCATTTTGTTCCATTGTTATTACTCTGCCTGCTAGGGAAAAAAAATAGAAATCCACAGGCATTTTTGTAGAGAACAGTAACCATGGAATACCAACCCCCACACAGATGCACTATGGTAAAGCAACTAACTTAAGGTGCAAGAAACTTTTCTGCAAAATGGTTAATTAAATAATCATTAATTGGATTTTTTTTTTCCCTCAAGGCAAAATTAAGGTTGAGAAGTGGAAAACAGAGGTAGTGTTACATAATTTTAGGTGCTCTAAATCATGTGAGCATTATGGAGACCAGCGAGATGATTCTAGTTTAATCCCTACTCAGATATTTTGTCATCAGTGGCACTCCTGGGAAAGCAAAGCTAGGTAGTTTAAGTGAGACAAAATACAAAGTAGTTTCCCTTTTTGATTCAAAGTGTCACTCTGTTATCAGTTTATATCATTTGGCTTCTGTATTAGAATTGCTTGGTTTTCCCATTGCCTGTACAAAGTTAATCAGGGAATTTTGTGCTGGACATTAAAAAAAACCAACCAAATAAAAAAAACACAAACATTACCTCATTCCCTTGCTTATTACAGTGACTAACCACTCCTTTTACTGTGACACTGCATTTGTAACTCAAAGAGAGTACTGGGAATCCAGATACCTCCAGTGTCTGTTCACACAGGTACATACATACAGACCAAGCACACATGGAGGATTTGGAAGGAAGGAGTGCTTCCCATTTTAGTGACTGTTTAATGTATAACTATTTGGTAAATATAACATCAAGCATAACCTGTAAGTATCAGCACATCACAGAAAGAGCTAGAACATGTGAATAGAGATCCTGACCTCAGCTCCAGAGGAAAGGGAAATGCAGATCTGTGACCTTGGTTTAAAAGTACCATCGATTGCAGGTCCCCATAGAAAGCTCACTGGAATGTTCCAGATATATCCAGAGCATAATTCTCACACATATCAAAGACTATTCTATTCTACAGGCCATGATATGTGTTCATGACAACAGCACTGCCAGGGGAGGCTGAAGGACTAGTTATGTTAAATGAAATTCAGACTGACAGATTTACACACCCTGTTACCTCTAACTACAGGCAAGGACAGGTGCACACATACCTAAACACACACCCCATCACCACTAGCTGTTGTTGTTACACCTTCAAAGGAAAGCAAAATAAATTCTGGCTAGTCTAAATCAAAGTAGGTGGCAGCAGTAACTCTTTAAAAACAACAGGGGGAAAAAAAGTTTCAAAATACACGCTCCATAAATAAAATATACAAGTGGAAGCTGCAAGTTCAGTATTGATCCCAGTTGTAAGTTGAGATGTAGAGAACTGCCGAGCTGGCACTCACAGCCTCCTGAATTGACCATAAATCCCTGGTTTGCCAGTATCCAAATGACTACTCTGCACCTCTCCAGTTGGAGGGAAGTCATTAATTAGGTTGGCTTCCTTGCTCAGGAGCTAAAAGTAGGATTATTCCACAATGCCCTACTCTATATTTACAACTTGTGTGGGACCTTCTGCAAACTGATGGGTAAAAACCATCTCCCAATAAATGCAGTGTGGTAAAGGAAAACAGAGCCAAAGAAAGAGGAAGGTAAAATGGTCCAATAAATTTATGGCACAATTAATTACTAATACTGAAAAAAGGAACATTGCAAAGCTATGTGGTGAGAGCTTTTGAAGCATATAATAAATTTTATTGTTTTCCACTGCAGTCAAGAAGAGTCGTCCAAATATTGCACCAGGGGAGCAGAGCAGCAGGTATTTTCCTGTGTATTTTCTAGCATGCTTCCCCATAAAATGGATTGTGAGGAAGCCTGTCTGCCTTATGAATTCAGCTGGGAGAGGTAAATCTAACATTAGATCCTTTAGATATTCTTGAAAACAGTGGCTTGGCTGATGCATGTGTAGTGTAATGACAGAGTGCCAACATATTTTTAGGAAAGCATTTTTCTTAATTTCTATGTTGAATACATTTCTTTTCACTGTGTTACTCTATCACAGTCAAAGAACCACCTTAGATAGCTCTGTCATGCATTTATAGTCTGTCATCTTTGTTAGATACAGGAGGTGCCAACTTGTAGGATATGATTTGCAGTTGAAAGTAAAGAAATCAACATTCAGAAGATGGCTTTATAATCTGACCGAGTATAAAACAAATGATTGCAACTTTCAGTGGCAGAAGGTTTTGATGTAACTTAATTTTTGACGTATTCCTGATGCCCCAGTAAAACACCTGCAGATAAGTAGGCAGATGAAAGAACCAAAACTGGAAAAAAATTCAACATGCAGAACAATTCACTAGTCAAACCATGAGATTTGCATTGTAAACTCTGGTATAGCTGACACCTCCCATAGAAACTTTTGTTTCCATTCTGTGAAAATTTCCACTGAACCCCACTAAAGCATCACCTCCCCCTCACGGTGGTGAGGTAGCTCTTAAAGGTAGCCACCAACAAGCCAAAGTAGCTACCCCTTTAATCAGAAATTAGAAATAATGACAGTGCAAGTCAAGGTCACATGAAAATGCAAGCTCTGAAGCATTTGCTTATAGGATACAGCACTGCAGGGAAGGAAGTACTCATATTCTGGGAGGTAAATCTGCAACAAATCACACCTAAACATTACCAGAAATACAACAAACACCAGAAAACACATCAGCTTGCCTTGATCCAACACTGATATTCTTGTCTAGAAAGCAAATCCAGACCTTTAGCCCAAGCCCTACTGAAAGAATGAATTATTCATCAGACTGATTCTTCATGTTCTATGGGATTACAGAGGTCGTTTTATCACCCAGAAATTTTGTAAGCACTGCAGTCAATATTAACAGCTCACCAAGGGGCAGCTTTTGCACACAAAGCCTATATTGAAGATCAAAAGGTATTTGGGGGTTGTTGTTGGTTTTGGTTTTTCTGACTGCTGCATTATTGCAGTCACTTGTTAACTGGCCCAACCTTGCTAGACTAAGCTAGAGGTCAAAGCATCCTGGTTCACACATTTTTTAATAAAAGTTTAATACTAAACATCTCTGATGTTATTCTTGGACAAGCTTCAGCTTTAACAGCCTCATGGAAGGTCAGAGTCAGAAGCACAGTGAACCTTTTCTCAAAACAACAATGCTGACCACTCCTTCACAAGAGTCACCAAAGTTTAGGGACTGAAATATGAACAAGCACATTCTTCTCTGTGCCAGTTATATTTGTCTCTTTACAATCCCTCTCTCTACCACTTTTTGTTCCTCTTTGTTAGATCCAAAAGTCATGCTTTAAATGCCTGTCTCCAAGGCTTCAGACCATTTTTGGAGAGAGGTGTAAACAGAAGCAAGAAAGTGTAGGGAGGTGGAAACAGCAAGTCATGTGGTCAAGTGCCAAGATGGGGAGCAGAGGGACTAGCAGTAGACAAAAATCTGTAGAGGTTGCTTTACAGAAGCTAGAAAGAAAGCCAAGAAAATATTGTACTGCATTCATAAAATTAATGGGGGTTAGATGGGTTGGATTGCAAATATTTTACAAACTGTTCTACAAACCTGATGGGACAAAATGCATTAAAAAAAAAAAATCTCTTTAACCAATTCTGTTCAACATGCTCTGTCAAAGAATATCATGGGGCTAATGCAAAGGCAACTGGAACCACCATAAATCTTTTGTTAAACCAAATGGCTTCATGTCAGACCTCATTTGATAAATGTCCAGAATAAATAAGGTGTGTGCTTGTCCAAGGCATCACAGAAATCTCCCAGCTAACACACAAAAGAGAAATGCCACAAATCAACTAGGCCAAAGTAAATTACTACCTGGTTAGCTTGTGAGAAGTGGAGAGGAAAGAAGGCCAATGTAGGACATATTTTAAAGGAACTGAGAAAAAAGCTGAAAGTTTGGGTTTTATTTTTTTATAAAGTTCGGTGTTCCACTGATTTCCTACAATAGTACTACTGAATCCTTACACGTCATGAACCTTTTTTTATAAAAGCATAAAAATAAGTCATATGAACAATTTACTGAAGAAATCCTCCCCCAAAAGTCTGTGTTCTTGCTCAAAGTCAGTAATTTAATTCACCTGCAGGACATATATTATATCTCATCTTGATCACATATATTAGTTTTCTTTCAAAGACTTATCCCATAGCATCCAGTACAAGCAGACACATCACCAGGATTGGGCTTTTGCAAATCAAGATGAAAACCTACTTAACAGCAGAAACTTCTTGATGTAGAACCACCTTTCTTCCTCTTTGGGCAAAATGGGCAGTGAACCAGTGCAAGTCTCTCCACCTATTGTAATGCTTGCAAGAAAAAAACAGGAAGAGAAATTTCTAGCACAGTAGTTGCAACCCCTACAAGATTTTATATTTCAAAAGCAGCAGTTTTCATTTAATCCAAAAAAGGATTTGTAATCAGCAAAAATTGAGCAGGTACTACAAGTACATACTTCTTTGAACCACCCAACACATTCAACACTGGCTTCAGTTCCTGCCTCAAGCAGGTAGTGTCTCAGGAACCAAAATGTGGCACCCTCCTCCAAAGACAGAAAGAGCCTCATTCAGGAGATTACAAAGGAGAACACTACACTGTTGCTAAACTTGGATTCCAGAGCCTTCTTCAGCAATAAATACAAAAGAAAACTGAAAAATGCTCCATTTTTTTACTGCTTCCCTAAATCACACTTAGTGACTTTATTCCACCCCTTCATAATAGAAATATTTTACAAACATAACTAATAAAGATAACCTATTTCAGCAGGTTCTAAGGACTTGCAGGATATTTACAGCTTCACTGAAGCTGTGGAACCAGATTCTTTACTGGCACAAACAAGCAGAGCCCGAGTGATAAGTGGAGATGTATTCATTCATGTCACTGTAAAAACCTTGCCCTGGAGATTGCTGTTCAACACCAGGGCAACTCTTATTCTAAGTTCTCAATCACTAAATGACTGGAAAATGAAAACAATAAAGTTTATAGGCATAAAAGCAAGCAAAATTTAGAACTTAACATTTAAATATGCATATTGAGAAGATGTCTGTAAGAAACCTCAGTTCTCCCATGTTTTCAAGGAAAGATGAAGCTTAAATTTCTAATACTTGTTCAGACATACCAAGATGCATAAGCACTAATGGAAAATAAATACAGATAATCCTGCTGCAGACCATTAATGGAATAATGAGATATCATTAACATGTAAAAAAAAATTTAAGATGCTAATATATTTTGAGAATGATTGACATGTGGAAGAAAAATACCTATACACTATTTGCTCATTTCATTAAGTTGTTTAGAAAAGTCTTAAACCTTTAATCCGAATAATCACTCTTTAGTTCATGAATTATCCATAAGTAACTTTGTCTTCCGTACTCCCAAGGAAAAAAAAGAAAAAGAAACTTCACAGAAAAAAGTTGAGGGAAATGAGAAAAAGAATGCAGGCAGTTAAAGAGCTGATCAGTATTTTGCCCTTCACTTCCAGCTTCAGCCATCTGATTTTGGTGATCAGCTACAGACCTGGCAATACATAAAGGTTATGAGTTAACATCTCACTCACCTCTGATGGGGAGCTAGGGAAGAAATCCATACCTCAAACAGCTGCTTTTTCATCTGAGACCTCCAGTGGCAGGAAACAAAAGTGTTAAGTCCAAGAATAGCACAGGCACTTCTTAGAGCAAGTGCAACTTCAGGAGATGAACTGCTGGCTAAATATTTCACTCTAGGTTTGTGGCACTTCCATCCCACTTCAACACTCAGCCTCGTATCATACATGCACCCTGTTAAGTACACCAGAAGCATTACCCTCCAGAAATTATTGTTAGATTTCAGGTGGCTGATCCACGTGTTTTCTCTTTCCCATTAGTGCAAAACAGTCCTTAAGAGGCCTTGATTAAGGTCTGGAAAGCACTTACACATACGGGCTGTGCTAAAAAAATGAAAGTATTGAAAACATGGGTCAGCTGACCTGTTTTATGTGGGTAGCAATCCACATGGAAAAATAATATTTTAGGCAAAATAATGTTCTTATTTTCCTTGAGGGAGACATACATTTGTTTTCCATAAACATATGAAATAGCTAAATGAAAAACATTTATGAATAAACCATCCTGGTGGACTTGCAGTAAGAATGGACTTACAATAAGAATGAGTCTAAGAAGGTAGTTAGAGTGTAACTAATATCAACAGAAAAAATACCATGGAGGAAGCTAGTTATGAGACACATGCACTCATTAAATTAGCATTCCCTTCTTCATAAATGCAGAACTTAGCAACTTGGTATCATTAAGTTACGCTTTCCTGAACATACCCATGAGTTCTGATGTGTTGACTCAACACACCAGAGACCTTGCTTGAAGATCTTGCTGTGCTTTAGGGACTGCAGCTGAGCTGCAGTATAGACCAGCTCCCTGCACTTACAGTGGGAAATGATCCTAGTGGGAGCTTCTAGGTTGCCTCCAGGGAAGCAATTTTTTCTCTCCCAGCTATTGCTTAAATTAGAGAAACCATTTCAAGGCCCCTCACTAGACTCTCAGCTGGTGCAAGTCAGCCCAACTGCTTTCATTTCACTGTAATGACTCCAGTTTACCTCCACCTGAGCTCCTGCTCAGCATCTGTGGGTGGGTTGATGGACCCATTTAATCTGTTTGGGGGATGATGTTGTTTTAGGGAACAAAGGGCCTGAAAAGAATTTTAAAGTCTGTGTGTTTGCAAAAATTCTTCTAAGAGACCTGTTCTATCATTAAACCTATAGGGACCTGAAATGAATGACCTGAAAAGGAAACTCACATGAAAGGTACCTACAGCAAATGTTTACTCCTGGAAACTTCCTCCACTTTTACTACAGTTCTTGCCCATTGATATAAAACTGCCAATGAAACGTGTTTATTGCTAGCTCAAAGCCCTTTGGGTTTTGTGCAGTGTGACTGAATGGCACAACTCAGATTTCAGTGTAAGCAACAGGGAGCAAATACCTTCTCTAAGGCAACTCTACCAGTGCACTTGCACAAAGTAAACTAACCTCCATCTGTGCAACCCCCAGGAGAAGTGTTCCTTCCTCTGCTGCTGGCAGTGTGCTCTTGTTTTCCTCTTCCTCCCCCACCACAACACAGCAGGGTTGCTTTTCAACTAGATGACATTGCCACATAAACAAGTGAGTTCTAACAGGCAGAAAAGGTGCACCAGGGACTGTGTCCTTCAGTGGCTGCTGAGTTCTATACTGCCTTCAGCCTGTAGCACTGACCATGCTCTCTGCTTGCCTATCCCAAAGCCTGTGTTACTGCAGCCCAGCAGGCAGAACACCACCTCTTCTGTAGTTTCTCCATCAATGTAGCAACCAGATGGTTTTTCTCCCTCAGGAATCACCCTTGTGTTTCAGTGAGGCAGATTCTCAGGAGGAGCTCACTGTGTTTTCAAGACAGATTTCCTTTCCATTTTCATTATTCTCCCATCTCTCTGGGAGGATGGAGTAAATAACTAAACCATGATAGGGGGTGGAACAAGTGACATTCCTGGCTTCTCTTTGCAGTCATCTGTCAAGATTTAGGTTGCAGAGAATTAGAAAGCTTGAAGTAATAGTGGTTCAGTGTCCCTGCAAGACAGAACTTCTCACTGTGACTGGCTCACTGTCACTTTATAACCTGGAGCATGAAGTCTTTTAAATCCTCTGTAATTTTTTCAACTGCAAGGGATTTGGGGATCTTATCAGTGAAGAAATAACATTGTTAACGTTTCTTCCTTGCAAGTGTTTCAGGCTTCATATTAAATCTGTGAGCTCCTTGTGTTTGCTGGATTTCTCTAATATTTTAACATTTCAAAAGTTGCAGAACAGAAGTTGTCAAATTTGTGAGCTGCCAGCACTAGGCAAGTCCAAGTCACCTGGGTTGGACATACAGTGAGGCATAAATATTCCTAGTGGGTGACATTAACCAGCCTGCTTTATTAAAGGATAACAACGCTGCTTAGCCAGAATATCTAATAAAGGAAACTGTCTGTTGTGCAAGAGGTTATTCCAAGTGATGGCCTTGCTGCCCTGTCATTTGGACAAGAGCTTGTCACATCTAATATTTCAGCTCCAAAAACAGCCTCTAATCCCTGACTCAGAGGCAGAAAGTCTCTCCACCTTGGCCCTGCGTTGAGACAAAATCTGCTCACCTACCTGCTGGCTCCTTGCTTAAACTATGTTACACAAAACCTTCTCTTTTCTGCTACAAAGATGTTCTCATATAATAATCTAATCTCTTTAAATCCATCCAATGACAGATGATTTCCTGCACCACCAAGTTCCCTCACCCAGCTATATACTGTACATCTAAACCACAAGTTTTCCTCTCGTGGTTGCCTTAGTATAAAGTCATAACACAAGCAAGCATTTCAGGCAGAAAGAGAGCTAAGATGAGCTGTAGGGCTGATACAAGTCGTACAAGTTAGATTAGTTGCTGTGAAATAATATATATTATTTGTGCAGTGAGTCTTTATTGTCTCCAGGCTAACTGCACTGACAAAAAGGATTGCTGCTCAGTATAATGCAACTGT
This sequence comes from Merops nubicus, assembly GCF_000691845.1. NCBI lineage: Eukaryota > Metazoa > Chordata > Aves > Coraciiformes > Meropidae > Merops > Merops nubicus. Next base: position 76,821 of record NW_008631659.1, read on the forward strand.
GTTCACCACCTCACCATGTGCATTATAACCTGTGCTGCTGCTACTGTTCCAGCACCACTGAGAATACATTTTCCTCTAGCTCCAAAATAATGTCCAGATATGTGTGCTTTGAGAAATGCAGCACCCAAAATCTAACCTCAGATATCAAACCAGCCAAATAGATAGGGAGCCCCCAAATAGATGAGAATAAAATGTTAAGCACATCATCTCAGCCTGGAAAAAGGTTATTATTAAATGTTTCCATATATATCTCTCTTTGATCTAGGAATAGATTCAAAGTATTAATCAAAGCTATATTCTAGCTCATCTCCCAGCATTGCTTGTTGCAGTGATTTTATTCTGTATACATGTTCAGAGAAAATACAAAAAGCCTTGGCATTTGAAAGACTGATAAAATTTAATTTGTAAGTTTGTCTGATAAACACTTCAAACATATCACAATGTAGGAAAAAATATTAAGCTTGACACTGTGGTTAAAGCACAGTAAATGAAACTCTCCCATGCAAATCTAGCCTGCCTGCTCACCAGAGATGGAATATTCCAGAAAATTCAGGTCTGACCCAGAGCACACAACAGCATTGGGAAGACTCCAATTCCTTTATTATGCTGGGGAGACAATTTTAGGAAGCAGAGTTAAGAAGCTATTCAAATTATCCTCCTGTACTAGAATCCTTGTTTCTTTTATGGCTAGGTCTTTATTCCGAGGGGTGGGGTGGGGGTGAGATGTAACTGTCTTTTAAAAAGCAGTTTCCAAGAAGACAGTAGTGGGTGTTAAATGCTGTAATAAATTGGGGGATGATTTGATTTGACTTTCATGAAATCTAAGGGAAATGAAAATAAAGTCTGTAGAAAAGGTGTCAATTTGTCACACAAATCAAAATAGAGTGATTGTTTCTGTAACAGTAATGTAGTTTGCCATAAACATTTCTACTGGGGAAGCATTATTGTACTATGATCAACACAGCAAACTATGTTAGAAAACATACATACAGCAATAGAAATTAATTTTATGAGCTACACAGTTAAGGATATAGAAATGTTACCTGGGAGGCAGGGGTGGGATTTGTCTGTGTGAACACAGTATACGAACCTGTGTACAAACATATATTCCAGGTTAAAAAATTAAAGGAAAATAAGTTAATTAAATAAATTAAAAAATTTTAAACATCAACATATATCTGTGTGGAATCAGAAGGGAAACAGAGGAATAGTAGGAAAAATAAGATGTTAATAAAATGTAATCTTTAAGGTGTTACTTCTTCATTTGTGTTTTTACAGAATAAGAAAACTAACATTTCTATTCATTGGTGCTTTAGGCTGCCAGCCATTTTCCCTGGTTTGTTCTGCATGTCTGTACAATGTGAAACATAGTGAAATATATTCAAAAGAGAAAATAAAACTGTTCAGGCCTTATAGTTACAAAGTAATTCTGTTATCCTTCAGATTTTCCAGGAGCAAGAGCTGGCAAATGGTTTTAGATTGCACATTACACACTGATTAGCAAAGCCTTCTGGTCTGTGAAGTATTTCTTGCTTGTTTTAGAAATATGCAGGTATTTTATGTGGGAAACCAATTGTTTCCCATGGAATTATAAAAAAATAATTAAAAAAAAGAAGATGGATACTGCACAGGCAAAACACCAGTTTTCTCTATGGAAAAATGGATCAGCTGCATGTCACCTGATGCTACCAATGCCCACAAATCTGATGAGTCTGGAATACCCATGAAGCAGAGGACAGGATGGGTAGGATACTGTATGAATGACTAAAGTCTGCCCCCCAAAAAAGACCATCAGGGCTTTCTTAATGACCCATCTCTAATACATGGTCTTTGAAAAGAAAAATTTTCAAGAGCAGACCAAGGAAATTCAGACACACTCAGGCACAGGGGTAGTAGTTAGAAGAATCTGGTCTTATGGAGATCTCCTCATGTTTCAGAAAAATAACAGGTGAGAAAGCAAAAATGTATCTTAAATTGAAGATAGGCATGACTGCTATTTACTTTTATATTCTGTCATCGATGCATCAGCCAATGAACCATCTGTCCTAAAAATACACTAAGTCCCTTCCAAGGAAAAGCAGAAACCCATCAGTATTTCAATCTACAACAAAATTCCATTTTAACTCAAACATTTCAGCTGGGCCTTCTAAATAAAATATACCTGGATGTAATAAAACTAAGTGAGATGGCAAAATATTCCCATTTGTGTGCCACATCCCACACATCACAGCGTAGAACAATCTATAAATCAATAGGTGTTAAGACACCAGGAGTTCCTGGGTAGCACAGTGACACAAAGCTCAATGTACTGGGTGGCTCAGCTCTCTCCAGGTCACTGAAGTTGGAAGTTGATCTCTGCATTTGGATGTATCTATAGTGGTAACAGATTCCTATCATACTACTAATAGTCAAAGTTTATACACAGAGAACAGTTTTCATATGGATTTTAGAAAAGGCAGACAACAGGCTCACAGGAAAAATTTCCCAAGAGTAAAACAAAAATCACAATCCCATAGTACATGCATTGCCTAATGTGGAATATAACCATCAGCTCTGGAGAACTGAGATATTTGGGTCTGACAGGCTTGAGAGGTGTTCACTCGTATTAAGAATGAAGGTGAGAGGCTTTCCACTGAAACATATTCAGTTCAGGATACCTTGGATAAAATCCCCATCCCCTTTCAGTGAGCATATCTCCCAAAGGCTTCCCTCAAACTAGAATTTCATGATAGGACATTAAGGAAAACCTAGATGATTTTATGATACACTGTAATAACTGAAGCAAATTAAAAATAATATATATGACTTTGTCACCTCTCCCACCCCTCAGAACACCACAACCAAACCCCAAAGAAACAGTGGTTTATGCATCAAGAAATATTAAAAAAAAAAAAATAAAATAAACAGCAGCCTGTTGGATGTCCTTTTGTTTCTCTGAGGTGACATCAGGTACAGGAAATGTCTCCATGAAATCAGGAATAACTTTACCAGTTAAGCACAAATCTATCTGTCAATATGTGACCCAGGCACACGGTCAGCAGTGCTAATACAGTTCAAATGGAATGGATATCAAATATGCCTTTTGTGCACCACAGGTATTTTAGAATGACAGCTGCTTATTATCCAGCCTGGACTGCAAGCAGTAGAAAATACAAAATTAATGTTCTTTCTTTTTTCTTAGTATTTACATAACTTCACCCTTTCATGTACCAGTCAGGTAAACGTCACTGTGTGGACACATGGTTTATTGTCTAATTGCTGTATTTTTCCTGCAAGTGAATGAGATTATACTAATCAGATTAGATCCTGATGTGTCCATGACAGGTTCTTTTGCTAAGAGAAACACCAAAGCAATTTTTAAGTGCGACTAAATCTCTATCTAATTATCAATTCATTGCTGGTCAGTTTAGTCATGGAGAGAAGCATGACTCCAAACTGAAAGCCACCTATGTTATTTTTGCAAATTCAGGGATTTTGTTCATGCTCAAGTGAGTGAAAAATCGTCAATCCTGTTTTAAAGGGCATCTCAGCAGGATTCAGCCACTCTGAGACACAGTTATCCACACCCTTCCCTTTGCCACCCTCTCAGGATGTGTTGCTGAGAACTGCCCAGCTCATAACACGCCTGTGCTGCCCCTGCAGTCCCTCTGCCAGCCCAAAGCAGCTTCACGGGAGCCCCTGAATCCACAGCAGCTTCAGCCAGCTGAGAGCTTCACTCCTGTGCTTCAGCACTGCCTAGCTGGTAACTTTGACAGCCACAGGATGCACTGGAGCACTGCAAAAGTTGCATTTCAAAAAGAGAAGACAAAAAGACATAATGAATCTGTGACACCCTTTTTTTTTTTTAAAGCAACTACATTTAAAGCAATTTTTGGAGCCATTTACTTTACAGCATTTCAGGTGCAAAAAGTCACTTTTTGGGTTTGAGGCAAAAAAAAAGCCCTTATTAGGCTGAGACAAAAAATTCATCCAAAACCAAACAAAATTCTGCCTGTTGCCTCATTTTAACTTCAGAAAAACAATTAATTCCATTGTATTGATATTTCTTTAAAAATAAAAAGCTTTTCCAAATTATGACCTTCTGCTGCCTCACTCTGAGCTATTTCATGGCTGACTTACAGACTCAAAGAAAAAAAAAAAGCTCATTACAGAAAAATCAGTATAGCCTCAATTCCAGCAGCACAATCAGCTACTACAGCTATTATTGTGACTAATAATCACATTATTATGAATGAATGGGGGCGAAAGATGGGTGGTGAGAAATGCAAAGAAAACTATGTACTTAAACATCCATTAGCATCAGTGGATGACAAAAAGAAAATAAAAAAAAGGTATCTAATGGGAGACTGATTTCTATTTTAATGGGCACTATTAATTCCTTTTTAGTTCAGATGGACAAATATTGATTAAAACTTACGGCTAACAGTGTTACATGGGTAACTTCAACAGCAGTTGCTCTCCTGAAAGCCAGGGGAGAGGAAAGCATTAATGCCATCTTGGGTTGGTCACTTAGGAATTTCCTTTCCTTCTTTTCCTTTGAAAAGCAACAGAAAATAATGTACAGCTGGGAAGGATTCTCAGTGACAAATGGCACAATTAGAGCTGTCATAAGCATACACTTCCCAATATCATTCTCCAGTGTGTGCAAAATCTCCTGAAGGCCTCTTTTGTATGCATTAGGTACTGGAGAAAGTTGACCTAGGATGAAAATATTCTGCCTTGAATCTTTTCACCCTTCCAGACACCAAGATAAACGGCCAGATTGGGTCAAAGTGTTGAGGCTATAAAGAAAAATCTTGATCTTTTTATCATCTCGTAGCGCCTAGAAAATCAATGTATCTGCAAATAGTGCAATGTTTAAATGCTGCCTGGTAACTTGCTATGAAATTTAACATTCTGTCTGCAGCATGCCATGTACACATGCTCACCACTCTGAAACAAGTCCTGTACTCACATGCATAGATACACAAAGGGGTCATGTACTTTAACACATTGTGCTTCCATCCCTGTGACATTAACAAGCAATAAACTCCGTCAACCTCCCTTCCAGATAGAAGATTCAGTAGTCTTCCTCTTTCTAGCAGTTTTTCCAGGATCTTGCCTGAATTTCAGACTCTCTTGAACAACAGCAGCTTCAGCTGCGTTCTGAAAACTCAACTTTTCTGAAAATGGGACACAGTAAAGGAGCATCCCCTTGTTTTCAGAGGTCTTGTTATAACCACAGAAGATGTGTGGGGTATGCTAAGATCTTGGTAAGGCTGTCAGGATATGGTGAAACTGCTGTAAAGGTGCTCTGCCTACTTGATGAAGATTTTAAAAGTAATGAGGTTAAGTTGAATATGCCACAGAATCCTTGATGCAAGTGAGGTCAGATTGCCTGAACCATTCCACAGTGGCAATTTGGTTTAGAATCTCTGGGCCTTTCTCCATTTCAATTTTAGAAATAGACTGTACATGTCATACCCTTTTACTATTAAGAGAGATTCTGCAGCTCATACAAGTTGGGAAAAACACATCAAACCACCATTATTTTTTGCTACTTTTTCTTTAATAAACTTCAACCATTCCACTCAAAACACTAAAAACATACATGTTTAATAGCTATATTTCCAGAAAAATATGCTTTCTCTTTCAATTCAAAATAATTTTTCAGTTAAAAATGTTGATTATTTAAGATTTGTGTAATGACTTAAGGGTAACTTAATTCATAGCAGATAAACTACAATGACTTCAAATGATACTTTTCCAGTCCAGCAAGGGAATTTCAAATTTCCTTGGACAACAGGGCCCTTTTAGAAGACAGCCAAACTGATTTATTTTTGTACATTTACAGGATCAAGCTATAAATTTAGAAATTCATTATTTGTATATTGGAATTTGATTCCAAGCCTGGGAAGAAATAGAGCTTTCTTCAGATTTAGAGAATTTTGGCACAGAAGAGCTGTATTTGAAAAAGCGAGACATGAGTTTCATATGGACTGAAGTTTAGATCTGATCCAAAATCTGTTTAAATAAATGGGTGATTTTAATGGATAAAAGGGACTATGAAACTTATTCTTTATCACAGCTTCACTCTCTGGTTGCCCTGTGTCTCAAGCTAGTAAAAACAGAATTTCAGTGGCTTCTCATTTGCCTGCACATGCTGCCTCTTCCCACAGGGGTGGTTTTGGTTTATCAGTGCATGAGGTACAGAAGCTCCTGTACTTCATAATTTGGTAAAAACAAAATCTAAATTGCATGGGCACATTTACCTCCTGTCCCTGTTCCCTTACCCTCTTTCTCCTCTCTGTGGGATATTACTGTGATTTCATTCTGGTTTTTAAAACTGAATAACCCAGACTAAACAAAGGGAAAAGCTCAAACCCTGAAAGGAAAACACCTGCGGTCTTTGTTTGTAAGCTGCAACCATCAGCAGAGAGGTAGGGAAGCATTTCTCTGCAATACAGTCCCAAACAATGCAGCTTTCCTCAGTTTTTGGATAACATATGTTCTCACAGGATAATCTTATCTGGTGCTATCCATTTCTTCCATGCATTTTATTTTCTCTTATACATCCTTAGTTCACTAACATTTAGTAGCATCATATTTGGGAACATAAGGAGAAAAATCCTGGCCTTTGCTTAGCCTTCCCTGAGTAAAAAACAGGTAGTGGCCCTCTGCTTCCAACCTGCTGATAACAGTGTTGGAAGAAAAACATAGCTAGAGCTCCAGAGGGCTGCTGGCCTTTGGCACACTGCACGGTCCAGTCAAGCCACAGCCAGGTCTGTGCACGTCTACATTCTCACCATGGAGATTTTCAGCAAACAATCCAGTTCAGTTAAAAGCAGACCAAATCCTGCTTGTTTTTTTCTACTGAAATACCACTCACGTCACAGCTCTTCCAAAACAATTGTCAGTGTCAGTCACTACATACAGTGAGGATGAAAAGCATATTGCAGAATCAATAATAACAGGATCCATGTCGAGACACAAATCAAAAGCCTCTTACCTCACAAAAATCAAGGACCTACTCTCTCATACTCTTTCTTTCAACTCAGCCAAAGGGAATAATTCAAGGCCCAGGTGTGCCGTGCTAGGGAAGGGAAAGAAAATGGGCTTGTTATATGAAGCAGATGTTTAATATTGTCATAACTGAGGCCAAGTTAATAGCATTCTAATGAGCAGTAATAAAAAGCTGAAAGCAATAAAAAAGGAGAAAAATAATCTTGAGAGTAATAACGCTATACCCAAAGAGCAAAGGGCATTATGGGGAGGAGGAGGGGTGTGGCAGAGGGAAAGATGTGAGAAAAAAACTATTGGATCTCAGTACAGTTTTTCACTGAAAAACAGGGAAAACCGATGTTCTCAAGAAGACTATAAACTCAACATTTTCCTGAGGTAGTGAATTTCCTAATACAACACACAACCTATTTGTGTTTATTTATTCCCAAAAGCCTCTGGAGTTCACTGGCCCAAACAAAAATAATTCAATATCCACTGTATGTCTCCTTTGATGTTTTCCTCACAACCAAACAGCTCACAGAACCTGAGCCCAGACAAGTGCAAATGTCCATCTTCACAACTGCGTGTCTGAAACATCTCCTGGCACTAAGCAGGGGAGCTGAGCAAGGGGTGCATGCAGAGGCTTCGTAGTGTTACCACCTGTCTACAGTCTGAAGTAAGGGTTATTTGGCTAAAATGTCTTTCACATTAACTAACTTTTATTCCCAGTAAAACCAAATTACTTTTGTTTGTAGTCAGGTTTCAGGAAGGAAAATAAATAAAATAAGAAAGGAAGGCATTCTTTGCCTGAGTTGTCCAAGTGCTATGCAACTCAAAACTCCATCACATTCTCACAAAGGATTGTGATGTTGCAGGATTTAAATATACACAGAATCTCAGTGTATCTTAGAATTAAAGCTTTTTGTCAATCTGAAGACTTTCAAAGGCCTCTCCACTTCAGAAAGATTTGTGTTTCTTGGTGAAAATGTGCACAGGGGGTTCTGAATGGATTTTCCAATGCTAGCCTTTGCCTAGTGATGATACACAGGCTGGGCCAGCTCTACATCATTTGTGTTTCTATGCCTCACTCTTGTCTCACTGTTCTGTCACAGGTCCACATGCCTGTAATTTTGGATGTAAACTCAGACTGTGGTGAACATTATCTTCAGCTGGAACACAAACACCAAAACATGTTTATGCAAAAAACTTCTGCTTTAGAAATGCAATGTGCTTAGAAACTCTCAGTTGTAAAGAACAGCCTCTGAACTCTGATACCAGGTTTTAATCCAACATTGGCATAGCCCACAAGATAAATTCTGTGGCTTGTTTCCCTTCCTTGCACTTCATGAACAAAAGTTCAATTCCTCATTAAAGCAAATGCAAATGTGACCTATACACCCACGGCCTCTGTGGGGTCAGACAATTATGTACTCTTGTGGAGTAAGCAGTCATTTGCAAGGCAAGCCTCACCCAAAGGCTGTGGCCATCTCTGGTGGTATTTCATGGAATTGAGCTGGCTTGGGATCATGACCTACAGGAAAACACGTCTGCTCTAAAAGTGCAAGGTGGGGGAAGGAGAGAGGCTGTTGTCTGTCTTTGTTCAGTTTGTAACTCTCATGTTTATACTGGCAGTGAAAAAGAACCATTTCCCCCTGTAAATAAAAACTGGTCCTTGCTGCAGGAAGTTAATTTGATTTGTATGTTGCCTGCACAATTTAAACAGTGTTAAAAAACGCACAGCAGACTGCTTCACTGAACCTGGCACCCATATACCACCTGATGCAAAAGTTACATACTTTTGCAGTAATTAACGTACTTAATATTTAGCATGTATATGTTTCAAACCTCCCTTTCAACTCTGATTCATCCAGAAATTCCTCAGTGCATTGCTGGTAATAACAGCAAAGAAACTACTGCACTGATTTAATGCTCTGACTCCTGGCTACCATATAATACAATAAGACAGCTTTCTTTCTATGTTGTTTTAGTTTTTCATATCAAATGCCTGCAGAAATCTCTAAGCTTTCTCCAGTCAGAGCTTGGTCTTGAATGTATGTCTTTCTCAGGAACTTCAGGGAGAAGTCACCAAAACTTCTGGAAATCAAGATATTGTATTTATCTTTGACTTTTCTGTCTAATTCATTAGGTAGGAAACTGGAACCAGACTCTGCACCTAACTGCATCCCTATCCCTGCACAAAGCCAGCAGTGCAATAGGAGCCTCATCTGCTGCTCCTTGACCTGCACCAACTCTAAAGCCCTGGTTACATGTGTAAACCTTATTTCCCCCTGGAAATCCTCAAATCCCATACACTATATGAGCTAGAGGGGTGGTTTTGAGTCCATATTCCTTTGAATTACTACTTGATTTTAGCTGGAAGGACCCAAAAAGAAATCTAAATAAAGATTCTGAGTTCAGTCAACAACTGCTTGAACGGAGAAGGCATGAAATTGCATGCACAATTTTCTTCATGCTCGGGTCTTTGCCTCTGCTCTGCTCAGCCAACTTTACTCTTATGATTCCAAGCGTCATTATATTGCCATTATCACTAAAGCAGAATACTTTTTCATAACTGAAGAATGATTTAGGAACTAAATAGCTTGACATGGTGTCGTATTTTATCCTAACACCTTCTAAAGATGCAAATGTACTCCATATACCCATTTTCCAGGAAGCTAGACAAAAAGTGACAGCAAAAATATTTAAAAGAGAAACAAAACCACTAGGAAAAAAAGCATTAAAACACAGTGAAGGTAAATGTAATTGTTTTTAAACCAAATGTTTTTGCAAGATAAATTCAACATTGGACAGGCTCTTTAAAAATCAATTTGCACTTGCTTCCTCTATAAAGATTTATCCCAGAGAAAAAAAAAATCCATTAGTATTAAAGTGCTTAAAAACTTGGCAGACTATCTCCAAAGGCATCAATTTCTAGTGCTAATTACCACTAATTATTCACTCAGCAGTTGCAAGTTGCATTCAGTCCCTGAGGGTGGAAGAGAGATTTGTCTCTCTCCAGCATAGCGTGTTTCATATATTTGTTTCCTGAGATTTCACATCCAGACACCAAAATAGCATGGACTTGAAGATCTGCAGAACTTTCCTGTCTGTTATCAGGAGTGGATCGAGAATTTCTTGAGTAGAATACAGAGCCTATATTGTCCCTCAACATCCTGCACCTGGCATGAGGGGGTTAACCTACCCTGGTTTCTGCTGCGTGGCAGAGAGTGGACCCCACACATTTTTGCAGGGTCTAAGTGGATTTAGTTTAGCAGTTTTCTGTTTGCTCAGGCTTGAAGGTCCAATCTGGCTGTGAAACAGCCACGTGCAACTGACTCAGAGCTTATTGTTCATGATGACAGTTACCAGAGAGGCCATCACATCCTAGATCTTCAGTGCTTAGATTTGGACTCAAACCAGAGCCCGCACTTCCCCTGGAACTCACTCCTTCAAGCACCATGAGCAGCTAATAGACTTGGACACTGGTGCTGCTCTGCAACACCTACAGATGATTCAACTCTTTCTTCCCTAAGGTGAGTCAAAATGAAAACTGGAAAAGAAAACCTTCTCAGGGAATTCAATGTTTCTAGGAAAGTTTATTTAGAAACTGCAAATTATTTCATTCTCATAATTTCAACCCAGACCAATTAAATTAGTGTTCCCCAATGTAAAGATTTGTCTTTCTGGTGAAAAATTAAACTGAAATAAATCTCTCATTTTTCCTCCCCTAAAAAAAAAGAAATAGTGATAGTAAATGAATCCCTGTCTTCTGGGGAAAAGTGGGAGGTTTCAATGTCAGAATTTCCCAACTTGGCTTTTTAGATACCTTTCATATCCTTGTATTTTGTTACACTGCTAAGCAACCACTAGCAGGAGAAAAAAAAAAAAAATCATGTTTCCTGATGCACGAAGGAAAGAAAATGGGACTGACTAGAGAAGCTGCTGAGAAGAATATTAATGCAGCATAACACCCCCTTTGCCCAAGGAAAAAAGATAGATGTATGTGAGAGAGAGAAGCAATAAAGGGTCAGTAATAAAAGAAATATATCACTCGTAGAATTGACTAGGCTTTACTTGAGATTTATAATCCATTCTAACTGTAGTAATTTGTGACTCCTGGAGACAGACTGCCTATTAGACATGATATTTTTGTAGGGCACCACCCAGAAATAAAATACATGAAATGCATGAGCTAAGTTGCTCCTCCCTAGTGTTATTTTAAAAAAAAAAATTCTGGTACAAAGAGTATTTTTATTTAATGCTATTAAGTACCAGTCAACAGATAACAAAAGAAGACAGAAGAGGTTAAGTGACTTGCCCCAAAATTACACAGTGAGTCAGCAAGAGAATTTGCCCAATTCCTCACGAAGTCTCCTAATTTCTACATTCAGCCTAGTACATCACAGCTTGTAGGTGTCTCAGTAATTTTCTTGAGTCTACAGATCTGTGCAGTCCTACCTTGTATACTGCAGAACACTCCCAGTCTCTGAGGCACTCAGGAGAGTTAGGTGCTTTTCAAAAATCTTGGTATTAAGCTTCAATAACTGACCCATCACATCTAGTAAGGCTCAGAGCACAGGGTGACCCTACACTATAAACTCTGGTGAAGCTAATAGTAGCACAGCATCAGCTTCACTATCCAGAGAATGGACAGGACTATGTCTGGAAATCAAGAAGCAAAAGGTACTTTGCAAGAACTCTTAACAGTCCTCTACTGTCCAGGTTGTGATTTCCTGATTAATTGATATCAACTGTATCAGCCTCAGCTGGGATGAATGGCCAGAGCACCAGTGGCTCTGAAGCTGTGCTGATTTACAACTGCAGAAATTAGATCCACCGGCTAGAGTGGAAGCATCTGCAGAGTATGGAACCCTTTGACATGACTAAATGCACGTTTAATACCTGGGCACGTGGCAGCTTTATTGATTTAAACTCAGTGCTGTGTTAATACAGTAATGACTTCTGTTAAGCTCAGACCAAGGTAGAGCAAGCTTTTATCTTAGAACTGCACACAGGTCACGTTTTTGGCTCTATGATATGGTGGGTAATGTTCTAAGTTTGTCAGAACATCATTTTAAAGATCAAATTCACTGCCTATTCACAGGTTTAAGTAGTCGTATAGTCTGACTTTAGAAAGAAAATGAACAAATAAAGTGGTGGTGAAAGACCAGGGAAATTTCACAATTTCCAGTAAATGCTTAAATTTAATTCCTCAATAAAATTCGCATCATCCTGCAGAAATACAAGTAGCTGCATGTAACCATTGCCTTCATGCAGGATTGGGGAAGGAGGAGTTGAGAGGGTCTGATATCTGAGTCTAATGCAATTTGGTTTGGGTTTTTCTTCCATATTCCTCTCTTTACCTCTCCATTGCTTGACCAAATTTTTTTTAGAATAATCTTTGTTTTGCTCTTCCCCTTGGCTCAGAGGGAAGTATGTCTTGCCTTGTTAAAGAGTAATTAGGATGTTCTATTAATCATTTCATTAATAGGAAAGGACCATAAGTGACTCTTGAGGATTATTGAAAGAAGGAAAGGTGGAATAATAATACCCTCTGGATATCACTTTTTTTTCCTGCATTCTGTGGGACTATTATTTAATTAACAAACCCTGTACCTCTGTTTCTGGTCAATGTGAATAAATTAAGGTGATTAAAATTCAACTGACAGTTCCACTCTTGCAAACCGAAAGTAGAAATCTGCTAAAAATAGAAACCAGTTGTAGGAAGTTGTTCTTCTGTTGTGTTTGCACCTTCCCTTAGCAACACCTTATTTTTCTATAGGACCTTAATTTGTTTTCATACAGGGCTAGACTTCTGCACATTTTCCCTGCCCAACAAATACAGCTTGCAGGGAGTTAATTATTTCAATTTTTATTTTTAATAGCTGTTTCTTACACAATCTTTTCTCCCACTGTAATCAAGCAGTCTAAAGGATTTCATAAAGACCCAACTTATAAAAGTAGTGAAATTGCATACAACCTCTAAGGACCTGGACAACAAGAATACAATTTAACTTAGTCTTTAGGGCTACAGGGAATTTCTCCAAAAAGAGCAGGACTGTAGAACATAATTTGAAAGCACCATAACAAATCCCGTGTCTCTGATACTGACATGATATGTAATTCTAAAAAGCAAGGATCCAATTAAAGTCTACCTTAATTTCTTACAGGAGTTGTTAGAGATTGTATATTTGGGATCTACAGATTCCTGGATGTTTCTGTCCTAGAGGATTAAGACTCAAGCACAGGAAACTGGCCTGCAGCAGCTCAGCTTTGTGGCAGCCTATTAGTCTGGCTGCAGCTTGGTCATGAAGTTCATGCCCTGGGCTAGTCCATGTGTTGCACGCAAACAATGTGGATGTCAGATGAGTCTGGACTTGAAAATAGGTTCAGAATTGGCCTATTTGAAACAATAATGTTGATACACACACAGATGGATGTGATGAGTATTTTTATGGCAGCAGAGAAAACAAATGTTTATTCTACTTGTATGCTAATGTTTGTCAGAAAAACTGACCATTGTAAATGTTTAAATTCCCTCAAAATAAGCATTTTGGCAATTTGAAACTTTCTTTGCACAGTCAGGTATTTAATGAAGCATGCAAGGGTGCTTAAAAAATAGATGAGAAATCCAAGGCACTGAATTCATGCTTTTATATGAAATCCAGGATAAATTTACAGAAAGAATCTGATTAATCTGGATCTGTGTAAAAAAGATCAATTCATATGGAAGCAGGTCCCATTCTCAGAGCCCACTCAAATAGACTCAAAGACAACAGTTAACTTTACCAGGCTCTGACATTTGTCCCTGAATCTAAAATAATCCAGAGTTACAAAACAGTTTGGTGGCAAAATCAAGAATGGAAGCTCCAAACCTTGTTTCATGCTCCCTTGTGCTAATCAGGATAGCCTGGCTTCATTTCAACAACAGCTGACTTCTGGGAGCATTTCTACTGAAATTTGCATAAACAGACAGGTTTAGACTTTGAGTGAATGCAATTCAGACTCTCTACCCAGAAACAGTCATCAGAGTCACCAGAAATATCTTCTCAGGGTATAACTGAGAGCAATGTACACCTTAAAATACGAGGGAGATCTGCTTATGGTCCACACAGTCCTTTTCTCTTGGAAGCTCCTAATGACTAGTGATGGTTGATTAAAGACTTTTAATTTCCTCTGCATTTATGGATCAAAATGAAACTGCAATTCCTTCAGAAAACTTGTGTTTATATGTATCTTCAAAGAGCTGTTCAAAACAATCACTATCACGTCATTATATAGGATTAAACTCCTCCGTGAGACTCACAAAATTTTACTAGTGGCCTAAGTTTGGGGGAAAAAAAAGAGGAAAAAAAAAATCAAAACTAGAAGAGGATTCATCAGGCCAGAGAGAGCAGGGAAATACTAAAGCATGAAAGAGGTCTGCATTTCAAGAGACAGCCCAAATGCCAATAATATGAGCAGCACTTCTGGGATCAATGGTGAACTCTAATGTGTGAGAAAAGGTGTTAGCAACAGCCAGCAAGAGGTAAAAACTGACCTTTAAAATATCTTTTAGTAAAGCTGACTCCAAAGCATTCTCCTCCCCTTTCCTTCTTCATTTTTATTACATTTCATGAACAAATAACAACAAATGGCTTATATTTAACTCTGTGGCAAGTGAAAGAAATTAACCAATTTTTTTCCTTGGCTGTAAAATATCTCAGGGGCATATATATGGACAGGACAATGGTCTATCTCCAGGGAGAAAAGCTTTGTCATAAAGATTATAGCAAAGAAGACATCAAAGGTAAACATGTCTGTTTGCATTATAGTTTCTTGCTCATGCCACCACCCTGAACAAGGATTCCATTTGCCATTGCCAGCCCCCAGCTCATTGGAGATTAAGCAGTTGCTGGTGCTGGCAGGGAACATATAAGAATGAGAAGAACTGGTTATTTAGCTTACCTGAGCTCATCCATATTGATACCTTGTTTCAACAGAGTAATATATAGGTGCTTCTTGAAAATGCCCTTGGTGTCATCACCTCCTAAACCTTGCCAGGGAGTTCTCTCCAAGCATTTATTACATTCAGCCAGAAAAGACGCTCCCGTGTGTCTTTATTTCAATTTAAATTCCATTTGTGCTCTTTTGTCAAATTTTCTGCATTGAGTTATGAATAATGCTGACATTAGCTCTACCATTATAGAGTTTGAGCTCTTTAATTAGATTCCCTTATTCAACTTTTTTTTTCTGAGGTTAAGGTTTTTAAACCAGTCCTTGTAACTCATTCTTTTAAAGCTGAAGGCAACAATGTCAATGCTTTGCTCCCATGTTCCTCTTTTTGCAATTGCCATGATCCTCTTTCCAGTGCATTGACTAGAATTGACTTTGACTAAGGACTGCCCACCCGTTCAGCAATGACAGTCACGCACACTACAGAATTCCCCTCATGATTCAGCCAAGTATTTGATTTGCTCTTTTATTTTCCTCACTTTGGATATGCACACTACAATATATCCTTATTTCTGCACGCCTAAAAGCCAGCTCTGATTTCACATCCTTTTCTATTGCTCTCCTAATCCACAATGTTTTTACATCACAGAGAATTTGAACTCTTAGTTTGTTTTATTCCTCTTGCTTTCTCTGTCACCTTTCTCTCTCCTATACATAAATTGCTACCTTAGAAATCCTCACCTATGTTGCAAAGAAAGAGAAGTGTCAGGAACTACCAGAGTGTTTCTGGGTCTTTTGAATCAGTTAGAAGCAGCCGCAGTTTGAGAAGTACCAATAAAGATGCTCCTTATGTACATATCATCAAGTACTCTTAAGGAGTCTTGTGAAGGACCCAATTAGAAGTTCACCTTTAAAATATGCAAGCACTGTTTCAGCCGTTTGGCACAGAAACTGGGGCTAGGCATTGAAGTACTAAAAAAGAAAAGGTAATATCTGAAAAGGCAACTCTCCACTTCTGAGTTCTCAGCTTTACCTACTTGAAAATAGTGCATCTGTCAAAATACCAATCTCAAAACCAAGGATGTATTCCTTGTTGCCACTGATTCTGTTGGTTTTTTTCCTGGATGTGGATTTTTGAAGCTCAGAACAAATCATTCCTGTCATAGGAAACTTTCTCAAGGACACCTTAGGATGTAGCCAGTAAGACACATCCATGTCTCAGTGTGCTGGGAGTGATGCATGAAAATCTCTCTTTATGGAGAATATCACCGAGTCATTTAACTAGTCTGTCCATAAGCTCTGGTAGGCAACACATTCCTCTACACTATTAACCCCCCAGTGGTTTATATCTTGGTAAGTGATGCTAAGACAAGATAATGTCCAGCCTGTAAAAGATTTCATGATAATGATTCTAAATGGTGGGTATGAAGAGTGAACTCCTTAGGCTATTTTCTAAGTTTTAAAAAGATTTGGGAGGGGGGATGGATAAACTATACTCTCCATTGTTTTTGTTTTTTTATAATACTGCAGTCATTGAAGAGATATGGATCCAGTATGTAGGAATGATGCTACACCAACAATCAAATTGCAGTAGATTGTCTATTTCAAAGAAACTTCTGAAGCGTAAATTAATTTTCCATTTCTATTAAGAGGATCACTGACAGTTTGAGAGAAGGGAGAAAACACAGTGTAAAATGATATGCTAAATCCTCCCAAACAGACACTAACAATACTGATAAAGGGCAAGGCACAGTTCCCTGGCAGAACCAAGGCAGGTGAAAGTGTGGCACCACCCTGCAGGATGGATGTTCCAACCAGCACCAGCACCTGCAGTCCCTTTAGCAGCTTGAAAAGCCAGGTGGAAAACTCGAGTCTACCTGTGTCCAGCAGCCTCAGTATGGAAATCCATTTGTATTCATTATAACCTAATCCTGCTTCTTACCTGCCAGGACACATGCAAATAAATGCATCAAGGAGGAAAAGAAGCCAGGGTGTGATTTCTCTCTAAGGAAAGAGATGATGGGCTAAACTCCCTTTCTGTGACAGTAAATGGAAGAGTAGCAACGCCTCCAGAATTGTACCCATTTGCAAAGCAGCTCAGCTTGGCCCTGCACAAATAGAGAGCCAAAAAATCAGGTGTTACCCATCTTCAATGCAACTCACAGGAGATATTTATTTGGGGGAGCATGCTGGAGAGCAATTATGAAGAGAATAAACAGCCTGAGCTGTAATAGTGGTGTTCAATGGCTAAATTGCTGTGGAGGAGCTGGGTGTTCAGCTCCCCTCAGCTTCCAAGAAACTCCAAGCTTAAGAATCACCAAGCTTAAGAAGGATGTATCCTGTGATATTTAGCCAGGATTTATACAATTTTTAAAGAACAAAATACAAAGTAGACCTGGTATTGAAACTACACCCATGAGAAAAGGAATTGATACAGTGATGGCATGATGAAGCAAATGAAAGCAAATGCAGCTCCCCACCAGTGAAAGGAAGGCCTTGGAAGAAGTCTACCTTGGAAGGGTAGACAGAAACCATCCCCATGCAGTACCTTTTTCCAGTTATTTCTAAGCAAGACTGGAGCTTTACTAGAAAAAGTTTCTTCCCTTCTTCCTTCTCTTCTTGGTAAATGTCATCTTAAAATATTGGTGTCCACTCAGCCCAATTTCAGTTGTTGTGGTGGAAGTCCCCTACACCCCATCATATCCTTTTGGTTGTGTAGCACGTGCACTGTTGATTTGACATGGAATACATCTTGCATTGGACCATATGAGGATTTAAGGCATCTGCTCAAAGCAACTGTTTATACTGTGTGCAATTTTCTTGTAAAGTTTGTGGCTGGACAAGAGAAAAGAAGACCTTCTCTTTCACTTTGTGATGGCTACTGCACACAGCTTGGAGGCACCACTGCATCTTCTGCGAGAGGAAACCATAATGACCAGGCAAATAACATACAGCAGTGCAGGATGATGTGGGCGGGGAGAAAGATACAGCCAGCAGGGACCTTGCAATATATGCAGAAGGAGATGTCTAAGAAAAGGAGAGATGAGACTCAAAATAAGCTTTAGTTGCAGAAGAAAGGAAAAAAAAAAATCTCAAGGTATGAAATTAAAGTGTATTGAGGTGGTGGTACCTCAGGGTGCTAGTTGAGACTGCTGGGCTGAGAGCACAGCTGAGAAGAAGGGAAGAAGGGCAGCTGCTGCAGAGTCACAAGGTATGTACAGAAGGGGATGAGTTGGTTACATTGCCACTCTGTCTTAGAAATTCTCTCTGCTTTTAAAGGCTCACAGTTCTAGGCTCTCTCTTAATCAGACCTAGCTGTAGAATTTGTAAAGGCCTTTTGGTGTTCTGGGCATGCTTGCTTGAAGGACAAGAGGCAAAGGGATCCAGGACAGAGCCCATCTCCTCATGACCAATCATGAAATAAAAAAAAACAAAAATCCCACAAGATGTACAACTGGTTTACGACCAGCAAGAACTTCCTTCCTGTCACAAGCTCCTTAGTATAACCTAATAAAAATATATGCACATATATCAGAGCTGACTTGTCCCAGAAGGCACACAGCTCTACCTCAGCCCTGGGCATGTGCCATGCAAACCCCAGCCTGGGGCAGTTCTGGAGCCTTCTCTCTGTCTCAGCTCAACACAGCACAGGTAGCTCTTCTCAGCTTCTCCAATCAATCAGGTATGCACAGAGTCCTTACATACCCAGGCACATATTTGAAAGTATAATTGCCACAGCAAGACAACACAGATTGGAAACATTAACAAATCTTATTTTTTCACATCCCCCTTCCAATTGAGAATCTGAATAATTTAGTAAGGGTTGGCAGCACTTGATTACATTTTTTGCACCTTTTTAAATTGTCTAAATGAACTTTTAAGTAATTTAAGCAGCAAGTGAAAATGACACACCTTTGTGTTCTGCTTGCATAGGAAAGAACTTGGTGTGGACTGTAGGACTCAGACAACACAAAGAGAGAGTAATAATAACTTAAAAATCATAAGTTAGTTGTGTGTCAGTTTACTTGGTTGCTGGGTATCACAACAGCTGGCAGTTTAACGAAGGATGAATTTCATGGAAAGGCAGGTTTAGATTTGCAGGAGCATCTATATAGTATGGGTTATTCAGTCCTGAATCTATCCAGGGGATTAAGGAAAGTGTAATTCTTGTAACTGGCATAGCCTTAAAAAGGTGCATCCGAAATGTTGTGCAATGGGAGAAACTGCTGTTACCTCTCATCAGCAAGCTCCAGCCAGCATTATTAGCTGCTCATTTGGGCAGTAAGTTTATTAGTAAGGGGCCTTGTCTTCTATCTCTGCAAAGTAACAGGGGAGTATTTTATAAATGAAATCCTTATAATTACTGTTTATAAAAATTTAGACTGTGTATAAACTAGGCAGACATCTTGGGGATATTCACCTTGACTGGAAAGCTCATTGAAAGACTTTTAAATTGTAGCTTTCTACCTGAATAACAAGAAGCAGATTTTCTAGTGTTATTTCTAATACACATTACTGAAAAGTTAATCTGACACTTTTTTTCCTCTTTTTTTCCTATATAGGAGACCTCTTAAATATTATGAAAGAGTGCTCACTTTCAATGTATAGGTGAATTTCACCTTTCAGCTTCAAAACCCAGGGAATACAGAGCAGGTTGCAAGTGCTAAGAAGCTCCCAAAAACAGGTCCATTGCCCTTCACACAAAGAGGAAGCAGAGGACTGTAAGGGATTGAATACTTGCAAGATCTCTGAACAGTTTTAAACTTGCTCTTCTAGATTTCATCTCACATTCCAGGAAGAGTCTGGCTCATATTTTAACTTCTTTACCAGGTCACACATCTGTAATATACAGTCTTGGGGATTTCTGTAACCTAAATTGTCCTTCTACTTAAAAGGGAAATGCATGATGTGATCGATATTTTTTACTCTGTTAGAAATGGAACTGTCCAACTACAAATAAATCATTTGTATGTGAAAGGCCCAGGGTAAATGAGAAAAATATTCTCTCCTACCCATTATGTTTAAAATTTACAGTTTTTTAAATGGATTAGTGAAAATGGAGGACAGACATTTCAAATTACTAAAGGAACTTGAGGAATATCTAGCGTGCTTTGTCCTTGCTATTACCTATTGATTAACAATGGGACATTTTTGAGCACAGGTTGAAAAAAAACCCCACCTCTCTTATGTAAATCACATAGAATCAATGCCTCCTACAACTGCAACACAAAACTAAATTGTGGTCAGAGGAAAGCCTGGATAATTTCTGACAGCAAAAGAATTACACTGGCAATATGCTCAAAGATATGCATAAGATGCTATGGAAAAATAAATGCTAAAATCTGGACATAGCTAAAGTAGTAAAAAGAATCTTTAAAGGGCTGCTTTTCAGCTCATTTTACTGAGGTCCTAACTCTTCACACAGTGAGTTAATACTTGGTGTCAATATGGCCTCGCAAATTGCATATCTTTATAATTTGCCCTCTTAGATCACCTTTCATTGAATAGTTTCAAGGACCATTATTGAAATGAGACTGCATAGTTATGCCTATGCTGTGAGGCAGGTAAGGATTTTTTTTCTAAAAGTGACTTTTTCTTGTTTCCCTAATCTAAGTAGGTTTTGTGGTCTTTTTTAAAAAGAGGGAATGTTTTTTTTATTGACAAGAAACTGAAAGTATTCAACAAAAATGAAGATATTTGGCTAACACTTTTTAAAAATAATTAAAAAAAAAATTATTGCCAAAGAAATTTCAACAACAAGCAAAGGAAACAATCATTAAAACTTATATTAGAGAACAGCCCAAAGAGTTATTCCTATTTAGTGCTATGTGAGGTCCTTCAAAACATAAATTACACACAAGATGCTAACCCTGGAAATCTAATTTAGTTATTACCTTCTTCTTACATAGAACAAATGAAAAGAAACTCAGAGAAGCACAGAAGAAATGAATCCATCAGAAACTGAAGCATGTCAGCATGAAGCATTGACATTTCAACTCAATTTTGCAAATAAAAAGAATGTTTAGAAAAGGAAAGAATTGAGGAGTGAGTGATGAAGGAAAAGAGGCATTCATTACAAACGCCATCATGCAATGCCAGATCTGGTTAAGTACAGTATGTCACTCTCTCTATAGTTAGGTGTTATTCAGTTTAAATTGAGCTGAGTTATGACAGCCATGAGTGGAATTTTTTATATAGTGCCACAGAAATATAATCAGCCCCCAGAAAACTCTCACTCATCTACCTACAAAGCAGCAGAACAGACTAATACACGTGGAGGCTGGGCAAGGCCACGCTGATCTAAAGAGCCACACTCCACAGTTCCTGGAGCACACCTAACACATCTTGTTGAACCGTAACATCATTTGGTGGACAAAGCACAAACTTTCCATCCTAGTGAACTATCTTCATAGCTCCCAGACCAATGCAATGGAAGATTTGATGCAAGTACCTTGGCACCACGAGGGACCCACATGCTGAGATCATCTTGCTCCCATTCCTGATGTGCACATGGTGGTTGTGTCTGTCACAGGCTCTAGCTTTTAACACCACACGTTGAAGCTTGACTGATAAAGCACTGACATGTCAGAAAAATGTGACAGAGATCACATCAGGATGATGAATTTGTAGCTGCAGTGGCTGTGTCCCTCTCCTCCCAAGCATGTGCATTGTAGAGAGTCACTGCATGCAGTAAAAAATTAGAGAGGAACTCGGAGCCCACGTGGATGATGCTCACTACAAGAAAAAAAAAAACCAATGGCTGGTGAAAGTGGTAGTCTGGGTATCTCCTTTGCTTTGCTTTGGCAGTGTTCCTGTGTGCCTTGCCTTTTGCCTGCAGTCCATTTTCTGAGATGTACTGCAGAATGACATCGTTATGAATAGAGGTACTGTCGCTGCTGAATTTCGGGTAATTCCTTCACACAAAACAGAAAGCATCATTAAACTAAATTTCCAGGTATTCCAGAATCCCTCAAAGAGACCAGCACGTCATATAGACCTTCTTCAAAGGCCTCTCCCAGGCGCTACTCTGGAGTCTCCCCCATGACAGATACTGCTGCAAACAGCAGCTGCTTTGCCTCTCCCTGTGTTATCCCAGAGTGAGAAAAAGTGAAAGCTGTGAATCAGACACTATCATGAATCCAGGGATAATGAAACAAGGAATAATTAAGGTGCCAGAAGAATCATTTGGCACATATAAGTAATTTTTGAACTGGTTTTCCCAGCTCCATAAAACTTCTGTTCTTCCCCAGTGAAATTAGACCAGGATCACAGCGCCAAAACTGCAGAACAGGTTCTCAAAACAAATCTATTCTACCCATGTTTCTGTTTTGACTTGGGAACAGCAAAGTTTCTTGTGGAAGAATGAAGTAGCTTATATGTGTTTACAGACAGTTGTCTATTTGAGTGACAGACGTACATGCTGGAGCACTGTTAAGTGCTGTCACTTTGTTCTATGGAGCAGTTGCTTTGGAAAGATTTCATTTTAATGCTAAATAAATGAGATCAAACTAAAAATAAGCAGGGCAATTAGAAAGTAAATATTGTTTTCCCTTCAATTTCAGGCCAATATTAAAGCTTGAAAAAAATGTCGTGTCGACCAAGGTGTAAAGAAGACTTTAATAACAGGGTGATAGTCACGTTTAGGAAGAAATGCACCATGGTATCAGGGGAATGGTGAGTGTGTGCTTATCAATCCACTCAAATGGGATTGCTATTGCATCTGGCAAGCCTGTCTTGGGCCACATCTTGTCACCTGAAGGGTGACCATCCAATATGGGGCATTTTTTGACCCAGTGGTGCAAGTCCTACAGGTGATGGAGGTAATGCGATGGATGAAATTAGTGTATGTCCAGGAATATGGAAAAATACTGTGCCAGGAAGTAGAGAAAATACATGAATTTTTTTGTTTGCATAAGGAGGACTTGGATCCTTTGTCTTTTTGCCACTGAAAAGTGATTCACAACTGTGCTGATATCCTGGAAAAGGTCTGTAACTTTTAATATTTTCAAGAAGGAAAATACAGTAACAAAAGCTATTAGGTGTCACTGCAAGACAACTCTTTCCTCTTATTAAATGTGTGCTGGGAAAAACAGGAAAACAACACTGTTTTTCAAAGGATATTTTTTTCTCCTTCCCAACTGTTTTGTTCCTGTGGCTTTTTTTTAATACTCAGTGTCCAGCTGACTTCATCTCAAACAGTACTGAATATATATATATATACTGAATATATGTATACACTGAATTTGCAGTATATATGTACTGAATTTACTGAAATTAGCATACCCAGAAAATCTTTCTAAACCAAGTATTGTGGAATTTGACAAGCAGGAAGAAAGCCCGAGAGACAGAAAGGTTCTTTCAGCAAAACAATATCTTATATTTACATCTTAGTTGGTCAGGAAAAAGAAGGAAACCAAACCCCACAAGTATAAGGAGGGTTCAACAGGAAATGACTGACTTTCTACCTAAATCCTATTTTTATAAGTTTTTCATGATATAATAAAAGAAACACGGAAGCGTTTTCTAGTCATAAGGATTATTAAATATGTGCCAAGAGCATGTGCAACAGAGTCTATCATAAAATCAAAGATCAGAAAAAATAGCTGTGTTTCAGGATTTCAATGAGAACAGGCTTACTCAAGTAATCCAATGAAAAATTTTGGAAATGTGTAAGAGTGTGAATATTGAGCCAGGATTCAGGAAGATGAAGTGAAATGACTCAGCAAAGGCTTGTTAGATTATCATCAAAAATCTGAGTATCTAATTCCATCTGGTAAGGAATTAGAAGGGACTGTGAGTCTCCATGATTCTCTGGAAGAAAGTTTTGCCAGGCTAACCTAATTTCATACCCTGGTAAAATTACAAGTACAGTTTATGGAGGTAACACACTTAAATTCCTATAATTATAATGTTAGTATTGTAATGCACAATATTCTGGTCAAATTTAGTATTATACCTTCTGAAGATAAACATTAAGTGGATTAATAACCAGCCATATGGCAGATTTTACAAATCTGTTTTCAAGGAAAGTTGTCATGGAAAAATGGAATCTTAAGGCACCACTGCCTACCAGAATTCAATCTTTTCATCAGTGATCCAAAATTAAAGAGAAAATCACTACTGAGAAAATTGATGGTTGCTGTAGCTATTGCTTGAGGGAAAAATTGGTAAGAAACCTCGACAGAACTGCTTGGTAAATTGGGGGAATTTAAGCAAAGGACACTTACACACTGCCAAATGCAACTGGACATAGCTAAACACAAGGAATGCTGGCCACATAAAGGAGTAATAGTCTGGAAAGAAATTACTCCAAGAAGATTTGCTGCTCAGAGTGGATATGGAAGTGAATGGATGAGTTTCCGGGATGATGCTGTACCAAAAAGAACTAATGAAATCTTTATATAAACAGAGGCAACGTGAGTAGAAACAGAAATGTGATTTTTATCTCCTCACCCAACACTCGAGTCTGATAGAGAAATTCTTGCATTCAAATAGATGCTGTACAATAAGGTGCTTAAAAGCTCACTCCATTTAGCTTATCATAAAAAAAAGAAAAAAGAAAAAAGAAAAAAGGTTCATTGAGGACGAAGAAGATAAAAATGCCATGTCCTATAGGTTTTTAATCTGGTGGAATAAAAGACAGGAAGATAAGAGAACCGAATAGAGGCTCAAAAAATTGAAGATTTTTTTCCATTTCAGTCTGGATGCCTCTTTACAGGATGTGTTTTAGTAAAACACTCCTAGCAAAAGCAGCAGAGGAGAAATCCATGAGCTTTCACACTAGAGGTGGAAAATTTATATCAGTCTAGGCCAAGTGCAGTCATAGGTCTGATCTAACCTACAAGGTACTGCCATCCAGCCTACCATCTTTATTCCAACAGTTGTAAACATGAGTTCCTTTAGGTAGTTGGCAGTGTTCTAACAACCAAAAGCTCTTAGGTGACACCTGAGTATTTTGGATTCCTCTTCTGCTTCCATAGATCAGTTAAGAAGAGGAAGAAAGGCCGTCACCCTACACTGGGATTGGCACCTGTGTCCTCAGTGTTGCACTGCAACTTCCACAAATTCTCTGCAAATGACTCAAAACCAGGTAACTTTTCTTTTCCTCATGACTTCTTGCAATATGCCAGTGTCCAAGGCTCTGTTAACTTCCATGTGCTTTTAAAATAAATGCCTGCAATATCTATATTTGAAAATGGAGTAGGCAACACTTTATGGTTTAGTGCCATCATGCCATGTTGTTCCAAGAATAAACTTTTAAACCAAAGAAAACACCTATTTTGACATAAACATCAAGCACTTTATCTTTTTTTTTTACCTTTAGACACTCTACAAGGTCTTCTGCAATCTTCTCCTCTCTGAAAAGTCTTGTTTTCCTATTAGAGATTTTCTTGCCTGCTATAATAACCTATCTTCCACTCTTTCTGCTTTGTTAGATGTTAACTGCTCTCAGATGCTCTCTTTTTGGTTGAGTGACAGAGCTAAAGTTTGGGGAGACAAGAATCCTTCTGCCTGCAAAAGCTATTTAATCTTACTCATAGACTCTTGAATCCAAGAGGAGACTATGATGGGTCCCATTCATTTCTTTCTCTCAGCTTGCTTCCTTCAAAAGGGAGACAACACAATAGCTTTTCTCCACTCACAGTTGATCTGCTTTTCTGTTTGTGCTAACGAATAGGGCAAGTAGAACATCCAAAAATGAGATCAGGGCTGAATGACATCTATTTTTACCCTTTGGGGAAAAAACAGAGTGTTTAAAAATTTATGTCTGCTTTATCTAGAAATTTAAGAAAATAGGGGGGTTTGCTTGCACCTTGGTTTGACTAATCCACTCATCTGCACTTGACCTTGCCCTGTAATGTGGAATAACCCACAAGATTCCATGTTGCAGTTGACACCAGTTTATTCCATGGTCCCCATTGATGCAGTTATTCTTTTAAAAGACTTGAATGTTTAAGGGGAGTACTATTTACTGACAAGGAGATGGGCCTTTTTAAATTAGGACCATTGGATGAAGAGTTGTGAATAGACCGATTGTAGCTACTGCTGCACAAAAAAAAAGAAAGAAAAAGTGTTCCAAAAGTTCTGCTGGAAAGGAATGCTCAGCGTAAGAAGTACAGTCTCTTTCTATAAGGCTGGAAATGTAATTCTAGAGTGCTGCCATCCAGATAATGGGGTCAGGGGAAAGGATGTAGGTGCATGAAGACGTCAGAGTAGAGGACTGCATTGTACTGCATCCAGTACAGCAGAGTATGCTGGAAGACTGTTTTCTTATTGAATGACATGACAGGAAGGAAGTACATTTTATATCTACAGCATTAGAACACATCTTAGAAATTAATTTTTTTCTATTTAGGTAACTGTTGTATGAGCTCATTCACAAAACCAGTCTTGGCAGTGCATTCGGACTAGATCCACAGGGTCGTGCCACAGAGCAGAATAGGAGCTGAGCATTGTTAGGTCCTGTGCGGGTGCTGCCAACTAAGAATGAATGCATGAGGAGGGCCTTTATTCCAAGGGCTTCTTTGGGAACTAGGGACAACCAATTTAGATCAAAATGCCACCTACTGAAAATAACTCGTAAAGAAACGGGATTTTTGGCTGTTGCTGAGAAGAGCACACTGCAGCACAGGAGTAAAGGTGGCTTTCAGTTGGGTTTGAACTTCCATGAACTTTGGCTGTGTTTAAGTTGGCTGCATGCTACCTAGAGTCTACCTGGCCAACTGGCCTGAAGGAGAGGTTTGACCACACCCCTTTCCACTGCCCCATTTCTGTAAGCCACAGCTAGTGTTGAAAACTAGGTGGCAAACATTTGCTAAAGTATTCCCCTGGAGGAAGCACTTTCTGGGTTGGATTTCCCCTCCCATCATACTCTATTTGATGTCTAGGGGAGAAGGTGAAAATGAGCTATTTTACACCAGACACACAACCCAAATTGTTTGCAACACTAAGGAACCAGATCTACAGAGTCAGCTTGGTTTCTTATTAGTAATGTCTCAGCATATTATCACACATATTCAGCACTCTGGCACTGAGAAAATCTCTCCAGAAAGGATTCATCCTTTGGCTACTAATGGAGAGAGACAGAGAGAGGGAGGGAGCAAAAAGAGGGAGCAAGAGAGGATGTCTTAGTGCAAAAATTCAAGCTACAATTGTAAGTTATTTCACCTCTTTCTTTCTGCTGAATTGTACGTGAACAGTTCATAAGTTTCTGACATTATTTGACTGCAAATAAATTTACTTGAATAGTTATTGGCTGGGTGCTCATTTACAAATATTCAGTATTAAGAATATAAATTGTTTCAGATGCATACGTAGAATTTGCTGCATATTTCTGTTCCCCAAAATTTAACATTTAGATCAAAGTTTCTGGAATGAACACTGACAGTAACAAATGTGCCTTCTGCTAAAATTACTCTTGGATTGGCTATTTTGATTAAAATTGCTTGTTGGAAGATTCACAAGAAATGAAGTCTGAAAAAGGACTGAAGTCAATTTTGATGAAAGTTCTTTTCATACCTTAAATAAGTATTCAAGAGGGATGGTGGGAGTGGAAAATGAGAAGTATTCTACCAGCCTTCAGTCCAGTACACCAAATAGTCAGGCACTGAAGTTATTCCTTCTTCCTCAGTGTTCTGGATCCAATCCCAGAATGCACACTGAGAGGATATAGATTTTGCAGTGTAGCTGCACCTCACTAATTACTTCTAATTAATGTCAGGAAATACATTTACTGGGAAGAGACAGTCATTCTGTGCTCATTTCATAGATGGCTACAATGACTGGTATGAGAGTATTACTCTGGGAGCAAACAGTGACCTAGAATCTATGGATATCCACCTTGTTTGGGCTTTTTTTTTCTGTAAGTACTGGAAAAATAAGATTCTCTTTTGTGCTCACAGGGAGAACTACTGCAGGCTGCTCATCACAACTCCAAATTCTTTCTGCTATTCATCTTTTTGCAGCAAGTTCTTGTAATGTTCAGAAAAGGAGTACTTCATTACTCAGTCATTCAACAGATGATTCACTTTAGTATCTTCAATTCCCAACTGTCCTTACTCCAGTGGCTGCTAATAAAAAGTCAACGATACCATGGTTACTACAAAGGCTTACCTACAGCTGAGGCTGGTGCCTGGCTTACAACCAGTGAGGACTTTTATTGGAATAATATGGGCCACTTGTGTGCTGAAAATTGTGTGAATATTTCATTCCCTCCCTGAATCAAAGCTTAAGAATGCCATAGTTCTCTCTCCTGCCTTAAATAGTAAATCATTGTATTTTATAATCCATCATAAATATAAGCTACCAACCAAACCAATTTCTCATTCCAATCACTGTCTCTCTCCTACAAGTTAACACTAAATCTATGTATCCGTTGATGCAGTAATCAGTTCATTCTGTTTGATTTCTCTTCCCAAGTACAAAAGCTATGATAATATCTTTTCCAATTTTAATCTTCATTCTAGTCCAATAAATAGAAATAAGTAACATATCAGAAGAGTGAGATTATCCTCAGTAGCACTGAAAGCCATTTAATACATATTTTTGGTATTGGTTCATACAT
The DNA here is from genome assembly GCF_000691845.1 of Merops nubicus. Taxonomy (NCBI): domain Eukaryota; kingdom Metazoa; phylum Chordata; class Aves; order Coraciiformes; family Meropidae; genus Merops; species Merops nubicus. The sequence goes on from NW_008631659.1 coordinate 105,301, forward strand.
GGTACATGATGAAGAAAAATTAGAATTAATAGAAAATGTGTAATATATTTGTATGTGGGTAATGTATGCATGATCTCACATTATGACTCTCATCTAAGAACCCATGATATAAAGGTCACATAAAATATACGTTGAAAATGAACATATGTCTTTAGTGAAAATACAGTGAAATATTGTGTGGATTATAAATGGACTAGAACTTGAAATTAAGCTCCTGCTGAGGTTGATTGCTCAAGTCATTCCAATTATGCAGGGAGCTTGTCATGTCTTCAGAGAAGCAAAGCAGAATATTTCTGGCTTCTAATAACCTCTTCATTACATGAACATTCTTTCACAAACAGCAAACGAAACATCACAGAACCACAACAAAGGTAATCTGGAGGTTACTCCTGATAAGTGGGTAACACATCTTTGTTTTACCTTTTGAAACACAAGTGTTGACCCTATGGCAGCCAAATCTCCAGAAACTACCAGTTAAAATGGAGGTGGATGTCCCCACAATGCATCTGCCATTGATGGTACTGCAAATTTAGATGGCATTGGATTGTATCCATGACAACAACTGACTAGTGGGAGAAGGAAATCCAGGATTCAGGCTGATAACAAAGTTTCAGGTTTCATATTTTCATTCTTTTTTTTTTGCTCTTCATTGAATAAAAATAATAGGAAAAGCCTCAGAGACACAGCTGGGTTCCAAGCAGCTCTGTTCCTTTGCAGTTCATAAAAAGGTGAATTGATGGCTTCTCTGCATGGTGGACAAGTGATTATTTTATGGTTCCTAGTGAAGTCCCAAAAAAGTCAAAGATAAAAAGCAGAAAACAAAAGATATTATTTAATAAAGCCAAACTTTTAAAAGTTAGCCTAAAAGCACTTAAAGGGGACATCTAAGAGACTTAAAGATCTCAGGCCTAGAGAAGAGGGAGGATCCAACCACGTGCACCATATAAAGAGGCATTATAGAAAGACCTCAAATACTGTGCATCAGGCTGGTTCTCTCACCTCAAAAGAAATGTATTAGAAGTAGAAAAAATTTACAGAGTAGGAACTAGAAGTGTAATAACTCTCCATAAAACCAATACTAGAGTAAATTGAGTCTATTCAACCCAGAAAAAGAATAATTTGGTGGAATACAATAGAAGCGCAAAAAATTCTGAAAGGATGAGGAGGGAGGAACGTTCTAGTAGCTGTTCCCTATCCATGTGAGCTGACACAGGCAGGATACAGGAACAAACACAAAAACACCTCAGCTGCAAATCACTTGAGTGTATTTACAACCCTCCTCCTCATCCTTCTGTTATTTTTCTAGACTATCTCATTCATGCAGGAGCAGGGGCATCAAGTGAAGTAAGGGGGAGCATGCACAAAACTACTGAAAGAAGGCAATTCCTACCACTGCAGGTAGCAGATCTGGGAAATTCTTTGCCAAAAGATGCTACTGATGCCAGAAATTTAAATGGACTCAAGGAGAATCTGGACATGTATTTGGAAGAGAAACGAATGGCATATGAAGGATTAACAACCAAATTCAGCTCTTACTATGTATGGCCATACTGCCAACAGTGAGACTAAGTAGATAATGGATTTATTTCTTTCCTCTGCACAATGCAGCATAATGTAGAGCTCCAGGCAGTGGAGACTAAGTTCTGACACTAAGAAACTGTTAGCAAAGTATTTCACTCAAGCATAGTGAATAGGCAGGATTAGGTATTAACACAGGAATTGCACTACAAGGATGGGTCAATGGTGCTTCTTCAAGACCTAATCTACCATATCGACTTGGTGCTACGCACTACTAGCAGTATAAAAATGAGATAATTACTAATTCTCATTTTATTTATGAGCTATTTAGACTGCCTTTGACTGTGACTTGTGGGCAGATGTTTTGCTTCACCAACATAAGCTTGCAAACTCATCTGCATGGAGTTAGTTTTGTCAGTTAATTCACAGCCAGATTGAGACCCCAGTGATGATCTTAATGTTTCACAGCCATCCCAAGGATCTTGGGCAGCTTAGCCTGATCATGCTGCTCAGGCTAACTTTGTAACAGCAGTACAAGTCTTGTAATGAAATGTGTTAGGCAAAAGTGCATGAACTTAGTACTTTAAAACCCTGTTTGCTTCATGCAAATGGGGACGTCACTCAGGGCCACAAGCTATTCTAGGAGCTCCTACTGCTTGAAATGTTGCCGTAATATAACCATTTTGTATACGAGCTTAATTAGAAGTCTACTAATTAGACAGCTTCTTTGTAAAGTAAACATCCATGGATTATCACATGAGGTTTAGAGAAAAATTAAAATCAAGTTTATTTCTTAAATGAAATGTAAAAACAGAGCAATGGGGATGGCAACTTGACGTGTACATGCTGTGTCAATATTTGCTCTGCACAATTGTTTCTCTGAAGATTAGGGGAGCTGAATCTATGGACATGGTAGATAATTTGAGTTGAATCACACTCCAGAACATATTTTTTGTTAGGAGGAGCTGCAGTAATAGATTTTCATTAGCTGTTCAATTAGTAGCCAGTACATGAACTCTAATTACTCATCCAGTATTCATTCAGTATTCAGTGCAAACTTTTAGAGTGAGAGCAAGTAATGCCTTCCCTGAATCACTTCAGTTAATTTGGGGATCTGTAAAATTGGTGTGAGTCTGCAAGGCAGATTTTCACCCATACCCCTCAATTTAATTCCTTTTCCTTCCACAGAGGCAGCTCTATTCCCCCCCCTTCTTCTGCATCCCTATCCACTTCTCACAGAAAGATCTTCTAGCAAAGAGAAATTTCTACTATTGAATTTCCTTTTAGCTTGGAAAAATATCATTACCAGGCGTGCTTCATGTACAATGCAATAATATTTGCACATGTTCATAAATACTTATTTTCCTACCAAATGTTTTCCATGTATATAAAGTCCCCCTGCTATCCCCCACATCTCTCTTTAGTTGCTAATTTTATCCTATTTTTGTCCCACCTGGTGCAAGCAACATTAAAACCCCTTTTTAAGGGCTGAGTTTAAAGCACCATTGGACTCTAATGAGGCAGAAGCACAGGCTTAACTGCTTTGCTGAATTTGGGCCAAGAAAACAAAGTAACTTGCTCACATGTCTCCATAAGCCAATTGAGTTTGGGTCTTTTACTATCATAGGTTAACACTGGGTTGAGAATAGCTCAATGCATCATCAGGGGGAAGGCTCTGCTTAGGAAACTTCTGTGTTGAAAGTAGTGAACAGTCACTCTGAAAATCCTTTTCTGAGTCATTTTCTCAATGACTGTTCAACTCCTTCTGCTCCCAAGGTCTGATATTCAGAAGTTCTTCAGCTAAGCCTGAAGACCCACATTTTCTGCTATTAATTGTTGGATATTACTTTGAGCACTTTGTAAATTAGCTGAACAAGGAAAGGTGTTTCCATCAACAGCCATCTGCAGTGAAAATGCTTTATCTGCTAGGTTTTGTGCCAATATACTGAGAAGCTGTAGTAGCAAAGCCATCTCGGGTGTGCCTGTGTTTCAGGCTGCAGAACAGTGTGCAGACAAAGAAGGTAGCTGTAGACAAGCTACAGGATGCTGGAAGGAGAACAGCAATGGCAAAAGAGCACTCACAGCAGGTTAGTTTAGTCCATTCCTCAGCTGCACAAACCAACAACTTCCATGCTGCACACAGGTATCTCTTAAAGTGAGAATTCAAGGTGAAAATAAAAGTGATGATATTTTTGTAGTCAAGTGCTAGCTCTTATAACCACAATAATACTATTAATTGTTAAGTCAGCACAACTGGTGTTCAAGTCAGTGCTGCAACCCATGGAAACTTTATGTAATGTAAAACCAATCCATTTGATTTGATGTAATTTTGAGTGGTAGGAATAGGAGAGGAGAGAAACAAGCATAATATGTATTTTGGTGAACACTGTTGCAAAAACATACTGAGATCAATTTGAGGTAAATTCTGGGGAGCCACTGAAAAAATATTCTTATATTCCTCATGAAGTAATTACTACGCTTTACCACTCAGAAAATTCCAGTGAAATAGAGGCAAGAGTCTTTTTATGACCAAACAACATTCAAATTGCTTCATGCAAATAGGACTAGTAAAAGTAGATTCATTCAGTGCATGCAAATCTAAACTGCTAGATCCAGAACCAGGCTCATCTTGTGTAAAATGAGGTCGTTCTATCCCACAGATGAAGGCAACTAGAATGGCTGATGCTTCTCAGAACAAATAACATCCTTTCCAAATTGGCTTCATTAGCCCTTCCTGCACACAAGTGAAATGCAATTTAATCTCTTAAAGGGTCTTCTCTCAACTATAACATTCATAGGACTTGGCTTATGGAACAATATTTTCTTCCGAGTTCTGATTAAAAAGTATAAACTTAATAATCCATAAGGCTATGAACAACTTTTGTATTCAGGACAGAAAGCTTTTCAGTTAGCTGGAGTGAGCATTTGGGTTTAGACACTTCCAGCCCATTAAACTAATTGAATAAGTGCAAATTCATTCTTCCAGAATAACCAGTTGCTCCAGGAAGTGATGCTGACAATTAAGTAAGTAAGTGACACTCTTACAGCAAGTGTCCCAGCAAGGAGCTCTGCTGAACTGCACATATCTTCTTGGAACACAACATTAAACGGAGGCTCAGGCAACTTCACAGAAGTCCCGTGTTTGCCCCAGGTCTTTCATCACTTCCCAAATGCATGTGCCCTAAGAGCTTCCCTCTGACCAAAGAAGGATGTACGTCTGCATATTTGAACATTACTGGGCAAGGATGACAGATGGGCTGCCATCCATCTCCCCACGTAGCAATGGTTGATGCTGTTTATCTGCGAGTGTTTCTCATTTCAAGAAAGGCAGCCGAGGGTATTTAAACGAGGGATATGAGAAAGCTAAAGTGATTTAGCTGGATGAGCTTGAATTTAACAGGATTACTTCTTATTTTTATTAGAAAGCTGTAATGTGATTCTGCTTTCTTTTTTTTCCTCCAGAAAGGTCATCATGGTAACAGCAGAATTATCTGCATTCTATAGAATTCCTGCAGCAATATTATTGCACAGACTCACAGCGGTGTGGCATATTTAACTGGTTTCACCATCCATCATACAGAACTGTCTGCAACACACTCAAGCCCCTCTGGAAGATTTCAAAAAAAAAAAAAATGAACTACATTTTTCAGCTCCTTGCAAATTAAGAGCATGCAGAGTTCAAGCAAATCCAAAAATCAGCTACCGCACACAAAAGAAGTTTAGATGAAGAAGAAATATCTGATACAAGAGTGATTAAAAATATAAAAGAACTAAAACTGCTGCAATTTCCACTTTTCCCCCCACAGAGAAGGAAGCTGGGTTTCAAAGCACAGTATTACAATTATCATTAGTAGAGCTGAATTGCTGTGACATTGCTTCTTAATGAGAGATCACCAGTCAAGGAACCTACATTGAAAAAAAATTGACTTGGTAGCACAAATCCTAGAGGACAGACAAACAGACAGTCACAAACCATGACACTCAGGGACCCCCGGCTGACACTGGGGAAAGAAGACCATGCAGTACTGGGGGATCTGTCAGAACCTGAGCACTTTTTCTAAAAATAGCCACTACCTTTCTGAGTAATCCAAGGAAATAAAATGGGTTTGTACTACACAGGAGACAGAAAGCCAAGAATATGCTTCCTTTTGAACCAAAGCGTATGTTTCTGCACGTGTTCACACGTTTCAGAGCACCTTCCTACACAGCAGCTATGAGATGCAGTGATCAAGTTGCTCACACTCTTTGGATAAGAGCAACCAGTCTCGTTTTGCAGCCCATTGATGGCTCACTACTGGTGAGGGCTGGGCACCGACAGGGGTTGGTACACCAGCTGGCTAATGCCATCCAACCTCTTCTGCATCCTGCCCTCTGAGTGTTGCTCCATTCTTTTAAGTAAAACTTCTTGTAACTGTTGTTCTTGGAAAGACTGGTTATAAAACCAGACAGAAAAAGAGAAAAAGCGTTCTGGTTACTCAGTGACTTAGTCTTTAGGGGAGTTCTGCTGAGATCAAGCTTTGGAACACTTTAGAAACCTGTTGGATGGAGCATGCTGAGTAGCTATTGCTGTTTGTTAGACTATATTCCTTCAAATACCACAACAAATCCAGTTCAAAGTTAGCAGCACAGCACAGCTTTCCTTTCTGCTTCTGGGCAACTGAAGGCGTCCAGGCACGAGTTCTGAAAGGCCTGAGTTTCACCAAAGAAAGCTCAGACCCTTGTCAGCTCCTTCCAGCCGTGTGACAAGCAGCTCCACTAGCTCTCTTACAGCCTGGTTGGTGCAGTAGGAACCTCATTTGCCTGATTCCATAATTAAGAAGATAGTTAGATTTGTCAGCAACAATGCAGCCAGTTTGTTCCAGGTTTAAGCTGCATGACAAGGAACACAACAATCTTCAGGCTTCTGAGCATGATACATTAATGTAATGCTTAATGCCCTGGTGTAATTTTTTTCTTGATTTTCTTTTCTTTTCTTTTCTCCTCCTCCTTTCTTCTCTTCTGTTTTTCTATTATTGAGACAAAATTGCATTAGAAATAGCTCTTATCATTTTAATGGTCTTTAAATTAGGCTGGCACAGCCTTAAATAAAGAGATATTTTGTGGGAGAAAAAAGGAAAATAGAGAAACTGTTTGTAAAACATAACTCTTGTGCCCAAAGGGACATATCATTTTCATATTTTAAATCTGAATGCATTTTAGTTATTTTGTGTTTTTGCAGCAATCAGTTCACATTATGAGAATAGGGTAGTATAATTATGGAAATTAAGTACAGATTTCAGTTGAATGAACTCATCAGATGGAATTACAGCCTTTCTAGATTGGTCGTCTGGCTTTATGTCAGATGATTTGCATAAAACATTTAGCTTAATGAGAAGTAAACAACAAGACTGTGGAATGTATTAACCCAAGGGGGTCTGAGCTGACATGTAAGAAATATTAAGGTTGTAGCTTTTTTTTTATTTTAAAGACAAAAAGAAAGCCTTGAGAGCAGATTAGGGACATAAAGGTAACTCTAGCTTGGATCATAATTCTTCATGAGTGGTATTTTTCACCACCTACAGTCATACACTGTAAAGTAATTTTTCAGGTTTATTTACTTTCAGTTGCCTGTAAGCAAAATCTGACATAATCTAGTTACCCTGTCAGATAGTGTTCATGGCTGCAAACATGTCTTTGTGTTCAGTAGTTGAATTTTCTTCTGGTCAGTGGTCTGGAACTTGCTCAAATTACGTTCTGGGATATCTAGTCATTTATCCATAATCTCTGGAGGGTCTAATTTTCCTTGGGAAGTACAAAACCAAACCACACTTTTGCATCTTTAATCGCTGAACTCAGAAATGCTACCATCCTGAAAGCATATTGATAGCAAGTCTACTTAATGCACAGAATATTAAAGGGCTCTTTCTTTCTGTTCCCATGGCAGCATCTCCTTCTGGGAGGGGATTCTCCAGGAGGCCTAAAGAAAGTACATGAGAGGTGCTTTAAAATTGCTATTCCTCCTGTTAAGATTTCCAGGCTCTGCCTGTGGGCTGCCTCCCAGCCTGGCATTTCCACAGTACTATTAATTCTGTGCTCCATGCCATTGTAGACCACCTCTTGATACTATCTCCTTCTTGTGCTAGAATTTGAGCGTGCCCATTTACCACAACCTGGTGTTGTACTTGCACCAAAGGTGCCTCGTTCTCTCTCTACAGCACGGTGAGCTGTGAAGTAGCAAGACAGCAGAAGGAAGCAGAATTCCCTCCTTAATGTTTACGAGATTTAAGACTTAATTAAGCCTTCAACACTGAGCCTCCAACAAGAGTAAGAACGTAGACAGATGATCACAAGAGACCAAGTTAGCACGTCTTAAGACATAACCACTCATTAGCTGAAAATTACCACCCTCAGCAGATGGGCAGCATTGCCTGTGAATGCATTTGCTTCTGATCATCTGGCCATACCTGTAGAGCTTCTTCAAACTCCAGTCCCTCTGATTGCAAATAAGGCACTTGATTACTTGAAAGAAATGTCCCCAATTAAGAACGTAGCATTCACCATCTTCACACAGAGAAAAAATAAAAGTCTGCAAAGACAAATTAAGCCCTGTTATTCTGTCTTTCATTTAACTTGCACAAGTGAACTTTTCTGAGGGCAACCCAGATTAGCCACTAAAGTGGTAGTTAGAAATTCTATGGCAACCATGTGGATTAACACAGTTCTGACTTAGAGACATGAACTAAACTGCAGTATTAGACCTGATCCTGATGGTGCAAATTGTAACTTTTTTTTTTTTTTTTTTTTTTAATTCTCCAAAGAAAATCACCATATGAGTCTGAGTAAAAGGATACAAATAATCTTTCATGTAGAAGACAAGTCTTCTATCACCCTTGCCTAGGAAGGAACAGTACTGGGAGAGATTGCCTTCCCCAGTTTATGATTGCTAGTGACAACATACAGAGAAACAAGTTACCAATTCATTGGGTTGAAGAACAGCATGCCACATGTTGTGCATAGATTTCAAAATAAAAAATCATATGGCAGTAGGAAATGGAAAAAGCTGCTCTGCTTTTGCTGCCACGTGTTCTTTCTACTGCTGAGCTCTCCTTAATGAAAAATTGGACCAGGCTCGAAGAAGCAGAGCAAGAGATGAGAAAGAAAAGGTGGTGTGGAAAACCACTGACCCTTGTGTCTAGCTGAATACAGAAGCAGTATAGGTAGGGGGTTCCTTAAAAGAGCGTCTCTGAATCCATGAGTTTGTGACTGGCTACATTTAGGGAGACAAAGTAAAATAAGAAAACTTCAGTGTGCTGGATGAACGTGCAGATCTGACGAGAAAAGATGAGCTAGAGCAAATTAAAGGCTGACAGTTCAGTGGTCACACAGCCAGCATGAGGAGAGCAGGATTGCTGCTCATTTCAGGAATGTGTTCTATAAAAAGCCTTTGGGACCTGCTGGCCCGTAGCAATGCAAATCTATGTGAATTTTCCTTGCAATGTAGCTGATTTGGTGCTCCATTTTGAAGTCTGTCTGTGTGCCATCATCACAAACACCCTGGAGGCTCTCTCATCCTTCTGGCTGGTCTGTCAAATATCACCCAGAAAGAAATCAGGATCAAACCTGCAACGGTCTCTTTGGAGAAGACTGAAGAACTCCCTACCTAATCCTTTTTTGAAATGGGTCCAGTTTTGCCCTCAGTTAACTCTGATTCAGGGCCATCCCACTGGTATATTTTAAGGGTGTGAAGATAGCAAGGTGTCCTTTCTCTGTTACCAGAGATAGTGAAAATTATGTGCATTTCATACAGCTAGAGTAAATCAGCAGCATAGCCATGCCTCTTTTTATTTGTAATTCAAATGAATGATTGTTTCTTTCTCTTTGCCTCAGTTTATGCTCTGCTATAAACCTGTAGGAAGCCCTCAGCTCAACCATCAGCTAAATAAAGTGATATTTCGTGCTTAATAAATATGTTCTACCCGTTGATCACAAAAACCTTTCCAAGGGTAAATGAGCATTCAAGACATGAAGAAAAATTATATCCAATTATTGAAGATTATAAAACCAGGCTGAATCAGAATATAGGTAGCTAAGTACAAAGTACACTTACACTCCCCCTTCCTGCCCTTTAGGACCATACTTCACAGAGGTAATACAGCTTTTATGCAAAATTTCCTCGAGTACTTAAAAATCATATTTCATAGCATATGGTGCAGAATCATCTTTTTTAAGAGGAATGGATTTCTTGCTCCTAGTTAAGGCTGAACAACTTGCACACATGATTACAAACACAGCATTCAGCAAAATTTTGAAGTCGGTGGAACCTGGCAACAAGACAGCCTCCACCTCACAGAGAGGGGGATGATACTGCTCTTCACTTGCTTGTAGTAGCTTATCCCTGAGAGAATTATTTCCCATTATATCCCAGCTCCCCATAAGTTTCTAACAGCATCCTTACCTATAACTTGGGAAAAGTAAAAAAATATTGTCTTGCATGTTACTGTAAGAGATGTCCAGCCCCTGCCCTAGGAACAGCTCCCACTTGCAGCTGAACAGGACTGGATGCAGGAATGAGATGCCCACCAGTGCTCCCTTTGATTGGTGGGGTGTCTCCTAGCCACTTCTCTCAGAGATTTAGTCCAATGAGTTTCCCCAGAACAGCTGTATTCCAGGGACCAGGAAAGGTCTGAAAGAGGAGGAAAGACTGCCACAAAATGAATACTACCCTCTAACTGCCCTCTTAAAGCTGGGCCCTGTGCAGAGAGGAATCAAGATTCCATAAGAAAACCAGAAAACACAGACTGGTGATGACAGCATTCAGCTGGAACAGTTTGGGGATGTAATTTAAATATTGTGAACAGCACTCAAGATGTTTACTGCATGTGGCCCCAAGGCACTTGTCCCACAAATCAGTGCTGGAGCTCCTGGTGCCTCTACTAGTTCCTTATCCATGTTCCACAGACCCCTCTTTTTTCAGTGACAACTTTTTATCAATTCTGCAGAAAAGACAAACATGATTTTCTTGTAATCACAATTTCTCATTTGATGCTGTCTGAGGGTGCAGAAGGAAAACTGTGGATGGAACTGCAAGTGTTAGTTGTGTTTCAACAGCTGTTAAAATGTATGAAAATAATATTCAGGTTTGAATAGGCATTGTCACTCCCACACCTCTAGCAAACATGGCATTTCTGAATGATACCTTTACACCCAAGAGAAGAAGGAAATGTCCTTTTGCATGTTATCTTCTTCCTCAACACTTCTTTTCCCTTGGGTATTTTGACTAGAGAGCAGCTCAGCCACAGGGACTGCTTCTGACTTGTCACCTTTGCATCACAGAGTAACTACACCCTTCCTAAAGGCAACCACCGTGCTGCAGTTTGCACATCACTGTGGGAGGTGACAGGGACTGAGAATCTAGACCCAGATTGTTGAAGAAGTTGACATTTGGGGCACTTTCCTATACTTGAAAGCATGCTGAATTTTTCACTCTCTCCTTAGAGAAATCCTTCCTGCCCACATATTTCTGTTTCTTTATGTATTTATTTATATATTTGGGGGTGGGGGGTGAGGTGTGCTAGAAGCACACATTTGAGCAGAAGGTGTGTGGCGTGGGTGTACTTTTGAATTAACTCCTGTTTGAGGCTTGTTAACAGTTTGGTGAGGTTTGTAAAAATGCTGGAAAAGACCTGTTGGTTGCATCTGTTTGTAACTGCCAGTTGTGCAATGTGAATATGCAGTATGTGTTTACTGAATTATGCTCTGAATGTGAATAGTCTGCAGCCGCTTCTTAATTGCCTATTCTGATTGGGGTCTGACAATGGGGCTCTTCATCTCACCCCACTTCTTCAGGAAAAAGTAAATACATTTTCTTTTTCTTTCTTTTTTTTTTAACAGTATGCTGACATTTTGTCAGCTAGAGCATATGTTTAGGGAATATTATTTCAATACCAGCGTTGCTCAGCAAAGTTTAAGGTGGGAGGTGGGGGGAAGAACCAGCACTAACAGAAACAAAATTACTCAAAAGCAGATATTATTAATAAGTCTAGTGCTTCATGATGTGCCCATAGAGATCATTGAGATTCTCTGGCAAATTAAAAGAATTTTGTATCAAGTTCTTACATGTTTTGCTTTGTATTATTTTCTCCAAAGCAAGGTCAAATTTTCTGCCAATGTTAAGTGATGAAGCTTCACTGAAATCTCTGGAAATGCACCAGCTTATGCTAGAAGCATATGTCATCTATAATATTCCTACAGAAAGACCAAACTCAAGCAAAGTGTGTCTATATGAAGGTTCCTCACCCGCATAATAAAATACATTTTAGAATGATCATATTCATTTATCTATCTATGCACACAAACACTGATCACAGGTCTTAAAGTAGTAAAATTCTTCTTTGTCTTACAGCATACCCTTGGTTTCATTCCATAATTAATACCTTAAATACAAAGATGTATTCATTATACCTGCAGTCATTTGCACTCGTTTAAAAGGAGCTCCAGCAAAGGGCACCTTAGGAAAGGGTTTAGAGATATTGACAAATCTCCTGATTTAATGCATTACCACATCCCACATGTGACCGTAGCAGTTTTATATCTTTGACAATAAAGGAGACATGCAGCCTAATTGAATCCAATTTAGAAGGGCTGTAGAACAAGCCAGATACAGTGGAAATTCTGTATTTTATAGTAGTATTGTAGTGATTTTTTAACAGTAGCTGAAACTAATTTCCACACTTCTGACTTAACAAAAGAAAACACTGCCAGGGCTCCCAAGTATAATTATATTGGTATTCATCATTCAGCAATAAAAAGTACCATGGTGCTCTGAAACCAAATCTCTTGCAGAGCGTCTTAGCCCCTCTGTTTTAATTTCCTGAAGGCCAAGACAGTTGAAAGAAGATAATCAAACATCCTTCCAGAAATGGGAAATAATGTATTTCTGTGAAAGACTGGACAAGCAGTAGCATAGCAATGAAAACATTAAAACGTTTACAAACACTTCAGAGGGATGCTGTGAATTTTGGGAGACAGGCACTCTGCACACAGATAGATAAACTCCTTTTCTTTTGAGGAGCTAATCCAAATCCTGCTGAAGAAATGTAGTTTTGGGCTCATGGATTTGGTAACATCCTGTGTGATCTATTCCCACTTGTGTCACCAAACTAGAGGACCATGAGACCATGACAATCATTACACTATTTCCATATCATATAAAGGAAAGTTTAAGTTATAAACATCTCTGTGGGCCAGGAGCACAACAGTCATTTCCCTTACACATTTGAATCCCTGAAATCACCACAGAAATGTTCTTCCAAAAGAACTGGTACAAGGAACTAAACCCTATCAGTCTTAGAGACCAGAAGCAGATACAGCTGACAAGGGGGTTGACTTGTTTTCACAATCACTGTCATCCCTAAAAGGAAAAAAAAAAAATAATCACTGCATTTCTTTGAGTAGGACTCACTGATTGTAGGCAAGAGTTCTTAATGGCTCCATGTTGCTGCTGTTTCTGCCCTGAACATTACTAATGCTGAAGACTGCTAATAAATGCTGTGTGTGCTGCATTATCTGCACTGCACCAAGTTTGTGTCCATTAGTAAAGCTGAAATTTTAATCATTTATGTCTGTGTATGGTGTAGCACTTTATGGCATATTAGTGAGGTATTGATTGCTGCTTGAGACTTGTGTTTATGCATTCTGTGCTAATGAAATTTGTACCAAAGACCTAAATGAACCGTGATGTCTATATACACACATATAACCAAGGGTTATTTTGCAATGGTTTAGACTCCACTATTATTTTAAGTAGGTTTATGGGGATAAAAGCAGTAAGCAGTAAGCTAGTTAAACTATTCTCTAATGACCAATGAAACAACCCAGATTTTCTGTTGTAAATGCTCACTTCACAACAGAAGCATCAGCCAAGCAGCCTTTCCCAAATCTTTTGCATTGTCAAAGTGGTTTGGCTCCAAATGAGTGCACAAAGAGTGGCTCCTGAGACACAGGCAAAGGCATCTGTTTCTGCAACATGTTGCCTCCAAAAGCCACCTGTGTCTTCATAGATAATGCAAGCATTTGCATGTCAGAATGGATCCTTTGTGGGATTTTCTGAAGTTATATCTTAATAAATTTCTTCTGCCAAGTATATTTGATGGGTTTTCCAACCAAATGATAACATGGTTTCTCTGAGACCCTATTAATTTGACTGCTTCAATGTGTGTTTTTCACTTGCTTATCCGCTTTGATTTACATCACTGATTTTCTCCCTCTTGCTTTGGCCAGGTTCTCTTATTTTGCTGACTCCTTTGCTGTTGCACAGCCTTTACTTTACAGTTCTCTCATGCTCACATCTGAACTGGACCAGAATTCAGGTGGAGGGGATTCTCAGCTGATGCTCTCACAGTCTGTATTGGCTCCCAAGTGTTGCTTAGAAGCCAGTAATAACACTAAAATAGCAAATACTTTAACACAGCCACTGAAATTATAGTAACCTTTCACCAGATTTAATAAAGGATGAGTTATGAGAATAAGACTTCTAAAAATTTGGCTTTCAGAGCTGAACTCAGTAACTACCCTTATGGTTTTTTTGAAAAAAAAAAATAAAAATAGTAGCAGCAGTAAAAACGTCCAAGAGCTTTGGAGTGGGAGAGGAATTGTAAAGTAGTGCTGAGGGGAACAGCTTCACTGCTGTTGGAAAATGTTCCAGATTTTGAAAATGATTAGGATTTTGGATCCAACAAAAGAGAGGCAAGGCAGGTTGGTTATGTGAATATATTTATAAATTAAGCACACAGGAATAATGCTTTGTCTTCTTTCAACATGGTAACCTCCTGCCCTCACAGTCAGAGGAATCCTGACTGATGGGGGAAGCAGGCAAAGGAGTGCCCTGGTGGCTGCCTCGTTTCCTTTTGTGACTGGGCTAACACACTACTGAAATCCTACCTTAGAATTGAGACATCTGTCCTGTCAAAACTAGCAAATATATTCCCATGAAAAGTTTTGGTTTCAACAGAACTACTTTTTTGCCACAGCACATTTCTAACAGGTTCTGCTGACTAGATACAAGGAGGTAATTTTTTACAAGGAGGGTGGTGAAGCACTGGCCCAGGTTGCCCAGACTGATGGTTGATGCCCCATCCCTGGAACATTCCAGCTCAGGCTGGATGGGGCTCTGAGTAACCTGCTCTTGATGCAGATGTCCCTGCTTGCTGCAGAGGCCTTGGACTAGGTGACCTTTAAAGGTCCCAAATTACTCTATGATTCTAAGAAACTGTGTGTAACATTGCTATCAGAGACAAGAAGATGGCTGAGGACAGAGGAAGTCTGGTCTACCTTGCAACTTAAGCTCTGTACCCTTTCTCAAAAGCACTTCAACACCTTGTTTAAAGGTCTTTGCATTCCATAAACAGATCACAGTGATTTAATGAAGTTTGAATCATATTCTGAGTGTTGATGTTGGACTACAAACATTAAAGGCCAAAATCCTGTGTCCTTGCTAACAAGGCACAGCCTTGTGGCAAAGCTCAGCCATGCCACCAGCCAGCACAGCCCAGTTCAGTGTAAAGGGCAATTTCCAAACAGAGACATTTGGGTTCTGTGCTGACACTCTCAACAACGATGCCAGTGCCAATAACACTTTTCATACAGTGGACACCTGTACCTTGGAATAGGAGAGGGAACATCAGCTCATTTCATTTTGGCTTGCAAACTGCTGCAGGTGGCAAAGCTATTTGCTTGCTTACAGCACAGAATGATCTTCAAGCATGAAGGAAAAGGGTCTATTATTTCAGAGCCCCCTCCTGTCCCTTCCATATATGCTCATCTAGGACCTAGTAAGACCCATATGTAAAGTGAAATATGTTCCTTCAGGGGAAAAAAAAAATAAATCTGGAGTGACTTTATACAATTCTGTAAATATTCTCAGGCCTCAGAAATCAGAGAGCAGTGTGGCATGGCTACAATTTGTCACAGCACAGTTATCAAAGGCACTGCACTAAATTTAATAGAGCCATGTTTACAGAGGCAGGGATGGTCCATTGGGAAAA
>NW_008631659.1:120870-132167 GCF_000691845.1 Merops nubicus
ATCAAATGCTAAAAGCACGGGCAGGATCTGAGTTCTGGTTCAGACTCGGATGAGTCCACAAAGGGCAGTTAAACACCTTTCTGTGATGTATTTCTCTGGTTACCATATTGTGTTATACGTTTTTAACAAAAACTCAGGTGAAGAATGGAGGAATAGGAGGGAAGGGACATAGCTGGGTTCTGATGGGCTGATGAGAATGCTCTGGGGGTTTTAAGGATGCTAGACAGGAGGTGTACAGCAAAACCTGTGGCTCAGGGTA
The DNA here is from genome assembly GCF_000691845.1 of Merops nubicus. Lineage (NCBI taxonomy): Eukaryota > Metazoa > Chordata > Aves > Coraciiformes > Meropidae > Merops > Merops nubicus. The sequence goes on from NW_008631659.1 coordinate 121,130, forward strand.
AGAATGTGAAGGGCAGATGTAATCAGGCCACAGAGAAAAATGAAAAGCATTTGTGGAGCCTTAGGGAACTGGGTTTGCTGTAAGTCAGAAACTCACTGAATGGACCAAAACCAAGCTTGGAGGCAAGAACCCTTCCACTTGGACACAGTGGACAAAGAAGGCATCTTATTGTCCCTCCATTTTTAACAAGGAGACAAGTTATGTTTAACTATGCACAAGTTTGAGAAAATACTAATTTGTGAAACACTTTTAGATCTTCAGAAGAGAAAAGCTCTGTCCTAGGGAGGAAGAAAAAAACAGCAAATGAAATAGAATGGTAGGAATGAAAAAAAAATGACACAACATCTCTATACTGTTATTATCTATGAATGGTCTCAGACAATATTCAAAACAAGATTAGTGAAAATGAAAATACTTTTCTCAGCCCAGGTCATTTCCCTATGCTTCATTTCAACCAACGTTTTTGCAGCCACAATGAAACAGACCTTTCAGTTTATGATGCACAGGGCAGAACAAGACAAGCAGACTAAATGTAACAGAAACTCACTTTTGTCAATGAAAGAAGCAACTATGAACAGCCAGACTTCCACTAGGACAGACACAGCTCTACCCATTAACAATTACCTGCCCTTGCCTTGGAAGCCACCATAGTCAAAGAACATTTACTCCCCACTGTACTGTGCAGGTGGCCACAAATGGAAGAAAAAAGGTTTTGGAGAGGTCTCTGCAGCAAAACCAAAGAAAGAGAGAGCAAGCAAAAAGAAGAGAGAGCAAACTCAGTATGTTCCATCTTAGCTGCAGTGAGCATAGTGGCAGCTATAAACAAAGACTCAAGGATGGAGAGTGACAGTGGCAGGGGCAGAAATGAAGCATATGCTGAGGGGATCATCACAAGACTGTCACTCAGCAAAGACATGGACGTCTGCCTCTACAGGGGCACAGGAGCAAAGCCCCTGCCAGCCCCAAATCAGCACCTCTTCAGTGCCCTTGCAAAGCCCAGGACAAAACCTGCCCTCTGAAGTGGGATTCTGAAGTGCAGAAGTCACTCTGCAGGCAGGTAACTCACCTGCTCCAACTGCAGCATACTTCTCAGAATAGGAATTCTTCCTCCTTCATTTGCATATGCCAAATAATATGCTCTCATTTTGCTGTAAAGCTCTGTATCTTTCAAGTATCCTAATCTTTAAATAGCAGGCATGATTTTTTTTTTCCATTTCTGTCATATAATGAAGCCAAATTTTCCTAGAAACACGTCCTTAATCAATAGAAAAATAAATATTTTTCTGTAAAAGTTGCCATATAATATGAAAAAAATCATTATTTTTATTCCTATTATTATGTAGTCTTAATTAATTACATTTTGTAATTACTTTTACCCTGCCTTATAAAATGCAGAATTCTACTGCTTATCTTGTTATATCTAAATTAGCAGCATCCCCAAGCAGGTGTTACATTTGGAAGACAGCATATTGTAAGCAATTAGAGAATTGTATGTAAATACATAATTTGTCTGAGGAAAAAAAAAAAAAAAGCTCTTTGGTGTGATTAAGCATCATTTAAAAATTTTATGTTAGAAAAGGTAAACAACTTCCAAACTGGATGATGCAGGACTGGAAAACGTGTTTCCCTGAAGGATCAGCCCAAGGTGCACAGTGTGTGTGTCTCTGATCAGCTGGTGAGAGTTCAGCACTGAGTATACTGCCTCATTTTGAAAGCTTTGCTCCCAAAAGACTTTGCTCTTTGAGGAACTGAGGAACTAGGACATGATTGCTTCTGCACTAGCTGCTCCTCAATGAGAGTAGATATTTGTGGCACACACACACCCCTGCTCTGGGGTGAAGGGGGCTCTGACAGGAGCCGTGAGCAGACAGGGAATGCACAAGCCAAGGTGGACAGATGTGTTCTCATTTTTGGCTGCAAGTCTCCACATGTTACAAGTGAGCCCTATAGAGGCATTTTTTTTCAGTAGATTTTACCTAGAGTTTTGTCCTCTCATAGGATTAAAAACATCCTCAACTTGATAATACCCAGAAGGGGAAGAAGAGCCTTTCAGGCACTTGCAAACACCTAATACCCACCCATGGATTTATCCCTTGGCTTATAGACCCAGTGTAACACTTTGCAGGAAATTTGTGAAGGACTTTGGAAAACTCCCACACTGCACAGCACTTCTCTAAGAGTGTAAGTGGATTTACCCTTATTTTACTACTGGAGGAACCATTGGGAAAGAGAAAAAAGGAGCGAGTGTTGTCTCTGCCTCATTTTGGGTGCCCACTGCTTTCCAAATGAAGGAAAACACCCACCCTGATGGATCTCCTTTCATATGACACATTTTAACGTGAAGCATAATGAAAAATAAGTGATTGTTTTTCCTGTTTCTGCCACTAAGTATTGTAATTACACAAGCCTCTTGCCACTTAAATTGGACCCTTGAGGCCCCAAGTGGTTGAAGTCACTTGTTGAGAATCTTACACCAAATAAGTAGTAGAAACAGAATATTTGATTTTTTCCACCTCAGTTTACTGGCATTGTCTCTTTGGCATATTGGTGTTCTTGTAGGAACTTTCTTAAGAGCAGAACTAGAGGCTTTCATCAGGACTGAAGTTTTTGCCTCTCTCACGTCAGAAATCCATTAACCTGGTGATTGGGACAACCAGCAGTGGTGACCACAGCACAGACATAATAAGGTGTGACTACAGCATGACCATAACCACAGCAGCAGAATGTAGCCTTGCATTAAAAGACTGCCAGCCAACCCGTGCAGCCTGCTCAACCTAGGAGAAAATTCTCCAAATCAATTTTATTTATTTCCAGGGGATAAGAAAGAGGTCAGTTTTCCCCTCTGTTTACCTGTCTTAGATATAGATTGCCTCTCTCATAGGACAAGGGACAGCCAAGTCCAAGAAGTGAAGTTTAATGGAAAAGCACAAGATATAATGACCATTTTAAATATGACATTTCAGGATTTAAAGTGAAATACTTGAGTTTTTTCTTTACAGTTTATGAGACAGCATAAGTTAGTTGGTTTTGTTGTATACTACTGCAGCTGAAGTGTCTTTAGTATCTGGCCTCATCCATTTGAGCTTGGCTTGGGTGTCTTTACCACACTGCACTGTGCAATGCAAACATACCCTGATGTGATCACATACAAGTTGCTCTGCAAAGATATCCACTGACCCCACGGACAGGAACTGCACTTCTCTGCTGGGGCAAAAATAAACCAATGAGTATTTCAAGCAGTGCTTTGAAGAGCATGCAGTGATGTCACCTCAGGACTTGTACTGGCCACGAAAACAGGCACTGGAAGCTGTGACATACGTGTGTCTGTCCAGAAGTGGGGGAGATGGAAGTCTGAAGAACTGGCAGCTCTGCACCTTGGCTGTAAAAGCTACTCTCCTTTTACTTTGGAGCCCTGATTTTGCCTTGCCTTCACAGATTACAGTGCTGCACATGATGAATAGCATATAGCAAATTAATATTTAAGAATTCAGCACTGAGAGGTAATTACTCAGCTAGCACGGGCTCACATTATTGATGCTTGGCTCCTTAAGAGGTTTTTTTTTTGGAGTGCCTATAAACTAAATTAAGACATTTTAAACATTATAGTAATGCACATCATTAGTTTCCTGATCTGCATATTTTAGCAATTGTTTATGTTATGTAGCATGAAGAGCTGTTTCTTGTAAATTACTTCTGAGGAAATCTTGGACTTGATTACCTGCTTGTAACATCTGATAAGAGAGAAAGCATCCTCCATGCTGCTGCAACAGGTTGCAGGGAACTGTAACAAGCACCTCCTACATGTCCTCTAGATATGTATAATGAAACACAGATCTCCAAAGCTCTGGTTTTCCTGTGGCCACAGTGCCCAACTCCACCTCTCTCCAGCTCTTTAGAAAACATCAGAGAAACTCTGTGGGTTCTGTTATGTACACCAAAGCACACAATAGGACCCTGAATGGGGGGCCTTAGCTTTAGGCAAAGGCTGATGTGTCAAACTGCACCATGGGAGGAGCTCCACTCTCAATCTTGGTAGGGCAGGACCAGAAAGAACCCGTTACCATATCTCAGTGGTATCCCAAAGATAGAAGTAGCATCACAAATTCCAAGTCATTCTAAGCCAGGGAGTTTTGTCCTGGCTTTCTTCACCCAAAACTTCCAGAAAATACATTTTGCACCCCTTCTTTATGAGGTGAAGTAAAAAAGACACCCCAGAAGAGATGCTGGTCATAGAACTGTGGAGGAATTCTGTGGAAGGGACTGCAAGAGGTCATCTATTCCAAGCTCCTGCTCCAAGCAAGCGTGGATCTGGAGTTGTGTAGGTTTGCCAAGGGTCTTTTCCAGTCAAATTCTGAAAATGTTAGCCCCTCACTTTTTGACTCCTTTGGCCCCTATCAGAATGGCTAAAAAACCTTGCTGTGAAGAGTTTTTTTCTTCACACCCAGTTGTAAATTTTCATGTTAAAATTTGTAATTGTTTTGTCTTGCTGTTTTGTTGTGCACTTCTGAGAAGAATCAACTCTGACTCATTTATAACCCTCCTTTATGTGTTGGAAGGGTAGATTTCCTTCAGCCTTCTCCTCTCCAGGCTATACACACCTAGTCCTCCCACCTTCTGCTTATATGTCATAGGCTCCATCTCTCTTCCGAATTTTGTGCTACTCAAAAAGGATTTGGTGCCACAGTTAATAAAGATGTTTTGGGAACTTATTTTATCTGTGAGCCTGGCTGCTTGTGTGTAGTGCAATAGAATTATGTCAGAATGACATAATGGCTTCAAAAATAGAAGCAGCCAAAGTGGAGGATAAATGTCACAGAAATTCAGGAACATAGAACTTAAATGTTTACCCAATATAGAGGAGAAATCAATGAAGAACTTGCATTGTACAAGAGATTTGTACCAATTTTTGCAGAAGGCCACCGACAACTAGAAAGATGTTTGGATTTCCCTGCACATACCATTGTATGTTGAACCAAAACCACACAGGCACTGGTCATAGTTAGTTGAATGAGAGAATTAGGATCCTGAGGGCCTTATGTGGAGTGGTCTTGGGTTAGAGCCAGGTAGAATTAGAACTACATTTGGATCGATGCCACAGGGCAAGAGGACTGCACAAAAAAAAAAATTATACCAACAATATTTTGCACTGTTAAGCAAGAAAGGCATGATTTTGAGTGTATAATGCCCATTCACTTGTAATTGATCCAAATGGGACATCATTCTTCATAAAAAAGGCTTGGAGAAGGGCCTGACAAATTGTCAGCTTTGTGCTGTACCTACATATGTTCCACAGCATACAAGGGTATAATCTTAAATTAATGCATTTTATAACTCGGAGAAAAATTCATCTAGTTCTGTGGCGTAGAACTGAATGGCTGCACTTGGCAGGCATTTGTAAGCATTTAAGACCTCTCTTTATAGGCAAAATAACAAGACTCATCAATCCCATATTGTGCTCTTTGAAAAAAAAAAAAAAAAAAAAAAAACAAAAAACCCACAAACCAACAAAATCCTGAAATGGGAAATGCCATTTGTGAAGTAACCTTGCGTTAAACAAAAAGCTTTAATTGGCCTTGTTAAATTTTATCTGAATAGATGTGCAAGCAATAATTCAGAACTCTACATCAGCTATTAGTCCTCAGCCAGCCTATCAGCTTCCCAAGTGCTGCTTTAGTCTGTCTCCTGGGGTTTAGCTGTGAAAGTTTCTGTTGTCATGGCAGTTTCGTAATTACACGCTATGATCAGGGGGGAAACTGGTAACAATAAAAAAAAAAGACACCTACGCTTGACACGGGTGCTCAAACGAAAAGGCAAAGATGTGTGCATCCGTTTCGTGTTAAAAGGTTTGCAGGTTCGCCGGGAGAGGTGCTGGGGCTGGAGGCCAGTCTGGTGTCTCACAGAGCCATCTGCTGGAGAGCTGCTGCTCTCTGCTCCTGTCCCCACCATGCTTGGTGCATGTCCTGCCTCAGGCCACACGCCAGCTCAGTTTAAGAAAAGGAAGCCAAAGCAGGAGAGATTTGTTGTGCTGCAAGACTGTTGCTTGTTTCTACAGGGAAATGAAAAAGTTTATCTTGCTTCTACAAAGCACTAAAACTTCTTTTATGATGGGTTGATTCAGCAGTGCTGAGAATCATTCTCTCTTCTTTTTAATAAATAACATTGAGTAAGCCCCTACTGAGGTGGGGTTTTTTTTCTCATTCCTTTTTTTCTGCTTTTTTTTTTTTCTAGATTTCTCCTCTTTTTATTTTTGAAAGCTGTTTGTCTACTCAGACAAGTCCTTTTTCTGGGTAGCATATGCTACTTTCCCCCCAGCAACTGTTATATTACCTGTAGTATTTTTAAATGAGGTGTTGGATTAAAAGACTTATTGTCAGCCACCATCTTAAAGATAGCCAGAGTTGCAGTTGCATCCACCTTAATCAAGTTGCTTGGTAAGTGAAACAGGACTCCCTAAAATGAAGCTGATTGCTTTTCAGGTCCTGCAAAATGACTTGGATAGACATAAACTGAAAAATACCTTTTTGAGAATATTTTTAAATTTGTGTTTGAGCTTACCATTGCACTGGTGTTTCCATGCAATAACCCTTCATCCCATGAAGAGGAACAGTTGAAGAAGCCAAATGATCTGTGAAAACACATGATTATTAATGTTGCAGAAGGACTCTGTTCTTCAGATAACTGAGGAAAGAGCAAAGCTGTCATTTAAATACAGTCAGTTCCACATAGCTCATCAAATTTTAACTTTAATTTTATTAAATATATATATGCACTCTAGATATCTGGATATAATAAATATATTAACTATTATATTACATGTTATTCTTTTAAAAAAAATTTATGGAACCCAGTGGGACAAAGTCCTTCTCTGTGTTCAACCTAAACTCCTATAGACTGTAAGTGCAGCTGTGCCAGAATAAAGCCAAAAAAATGCAGGATTTGGATCAATACAAACAGGAAAATTGTGGAAGCTTCTATAGGTGCAACATAAACAAAACTGTACATACAAATCCCCTGGCAGCTGCTGGTTGGCTACTGCAGGCACTCCTCAATTAGAGCTGCTTACTATGCTTATTTACTATTGAACTTGACCCTTTATAAAGGCAGAGAGGCAGCATCTGTCTTACCAAACCTATATATGTGATCTTCTGCCAAAGACTCTGGGCAGGACAGTCCTGCTAGCAAATTTGCTCATATGTCTTTGTCTCTGGGCATCCAGGAGAGTGTAGCAGTCAAACGGGTTGAAACCAAGGACAACTGGGACAAAATCTTAATTCTAGGAGTGAAGCAACATTTTTTGTGATGGAAGAATTGGCAAGTGTGCTCGCACAGCATTTGGATAGGGGAGTTTACACTGCTGAGCAGAACAGACTATCAAAGTTAAGAAAATAGTAACTATAGGCTACTGTCTTTCCTCCCCTCCACTGAAGCAATGTGTCCCCCCTGCCTTTTTTTCCTTCCTAAGCTTGTTCCTCCTGCAGGTGATGTAGCTAGAGGAAAGCTGTCAAGCTATCTTTCTAAAAGAAAAAGTGTTTCTTTCCACCAAATAATTTCCTCTTCAAAAAAGCATCCTTACTTTCACTTCATGGAAGATTTTTCTTAGAATCATTTTACAACCATTTAAAAAAAAAAAAAAAAAGTATTTTATCTTTTTTTTTTCTTCCCTTAAATACTGAAACCATGATGAGCTTGTAATTAACCACAGTTTGTAGGGGATTTGTGAAACTATTATGCTGTACTATAAGGACATTTACTTTATCAAGGCTTGAGCATAGTCTAATTAATAGGGTTTGCATGCAGCCCATTAATTAACTCAACATGGTAATCAAACACCCAGAAATACTGCTGACCTAACCTCTGGTGTACCCAAGGGCAATGCATTCACTGAAGATGTGGCGTGTCATATTGCTGCATGGAATACAACAGCATTACCTTTGAGGCTGGGGTACTGGGGGTTATTTTGACAGAAACTGTACAATAGCAAGGAATGTAATTTTATTAGACTTTAAGTGCCCATGAAAAATAGTGAATTAGTCTTAATGGAAAGTTAAATATTTCCTGGGCAGCAACCCCCGCCTACTCATCCTCTTGCTCTAATTGTTCCCCACTGTCTCAGCATCCTCCTGCCATGCCCTTGCAGCAGGGAGTAGGACAGTTCCCCAGTGATTCATGTCACAGCTCCACAAAGAGCTGGTGCTACTAAATGGGCAGCATGGAATGAGAAACCATAGGTAGAAAGACAGGGCTGCTCAAGCCAGCACTGAACGTTTTTTTTTCTGTGGAGTCTAAAACTTAGGCAGCTGTTTAGAATACCTCTGATGATATGTAGATATTTCTAGAAATTATGTTAGCCCACCTATCTCAGGAACTTATAATGGGATGGTCATCTTTGGAGAGGCTTAATTCTTTCTGTTGAACCATAGAGAGAACATATATTCCTAAATTAGATCAGATTTACCCTATACCTTGGAAAATTAAATGGTTTAAATTTCTCACTGGAGTATATAAACGTGACTCGACTCTGGCCACCTAGTAATCAACAGTAGCTATTATTGTCTTCATGGGAATTACAAAAAGAATCCATTCTGTGTTAATATTTAGGTCATCAGTTTGTTGCCAAGTCCCTTGAATCTCCTTTGTCCCCTTTGCAGACTGATGTTTCATTAGTGCTATATTTGGGTGAATCATACCTTAAAGAAAACCATCACATCCCTGGTTTATAGGATCCCTTACACTCAGATGAAAGGCACCAGAAAGATAGAACAAAATAAAAATAACAGAGCTAACGAAAAAATTAATTCTAAAGCCGTTTCCCCTGCTCTGATTCAATGTACTTATATTATTACTAAGTAGATCAAACAGTAATAAAGCATTGTCCTCTGACATGAAATCACCACGCTATAATTCTGCTTCTAATCATTTGTGGTGCTAGGAGACAGTGAATGCTCTCGTTGCAGGCTCTGATCTCATTCAGCCTTATGGAATTTTTATACCAGAAGGGAATACTACATTTATCTATTTGACTTTCAGTATAATCCAGGTCAAAATATGTCACTTGGTAACTCCTGCAGTTAGGAGTTAGAACAGATTTTTTAGAAAGATAATAAAACGAAATCATGAAAACTCTTCTATAGGTCTCTGTAAATCATCCCAATGTTTGGATACTTTCTGTGTGAAATTTTAGCACCTGAAGTCTGACCTGAATTTCTGCTACACCAGTTGTCTGCCACCAGGTCTCATCCTGCTTTAAGTTGCTGAGTTAATGTATTTTGGCTCAAAGTCAATACAGGTCAGATATTCTTCCACTGACCTACAGGGCCAGATCTTCAATTTGAATAAGTCACTATAGCTTAAGCAAAGTTAGCTGGATCTTACCCTGACTTTGCTTGTTAAATTAAGGAAAAGTCTGTTGTGCTTCATACAAGCTGTGCCCTCACATACACTTTAATCAAAGTACATCAAAATGTTCATTTCAACTGGATTAATATATCGATCATCTTGAGGTTTCCAAATCCTATTCTTGTGTGTGTATTCTGAACCTTTTCAGCAAGTTGACCTTGGGCTGCATCCAGATGCTCACCCAGTCGCTCTCTCACTTCAACATGATGGAGGCAGAAAAGGAGATGAAAAAGCTCACGGGTCAAGGTAAAGGCAGGGAGATCACTTACCACTCACTATCAAGGGCTAATCAGAAGCGACTTGGGGGAAATTCATTTATTGCCAATTAAAATAGATTTAGAGGGGAAGAAAAAGACAAAAAAAAAAACAAAACAAAACAAAACAAACAAACAAACAAACAAACAAACAAAAAAAAAACAAAACACCCACCCTGTCCCTCCTTGCCTCCCACCCCACAGCCCTTTCTCCCAGCCCAGCTCCACTGCTCCGTTCCCAGCTCCGCCGCCTCCTCTCCCCGGGCGGCACAGGGGGATGGGGAACAGGGCTCACGGTCTGCACCTAACGGCTCCTCTCTGGGGCTCCTTCCTCCTCACACCTTTCCCCCTCCAGCCCGAGCCCCCTCCACGGGCTGCAGCTTCCTTCAGGACAAGCCCACCTGCTCCTGTGTGGGGTCCTCAGGGGGCTGTGGGGAACCCTTGCCCCAGGGCTGGAACCCTTCCTCCTCCTCCTCTTCCTTTGGGTCTCACTCCACTCCCTCACATTTTTTCCCCTCACCCCTCACTCCCAGGCAGCATTCCCCCCACCACACAGCCCCAAACTGCTACAGAAACCAGCCCTTTGCCTCCTCGAGGCCAGCAGGCCTCCATCAGGGTTTCTGCACCGAGAGCCCAGAGGAAGCCGAAGCTTCCCCCGCGTGCCAGCCCCTGGCACAGAGCTCCCTTCTGCCAGCCGTTTAATATGTACAACACCGATTTTGTATAGCGATAATTGTTTTTAATCAGAATGTTGTGCAGTACTAAGTCAAACACATTACAGAAGTCTAAATATATTATGTCAACACAGCTACTTTAAATTAAGCAGAGCTAGGCCCGGCTCAAGAGCTGCACAGAAAACTGGGATTCATTAGGAAGTGATGTTGATTTAGAAGTAGCTATCTTGCCCCAGAAGAACCGTTATCCTAACAACGTTTCTTGTGACGGATCTCCTGGGGGAGAAAGGGAAGAGGTTAAGGGACTGAGGCCCCTGTAGTCACCGTGTGATGTGGGCAGAGTCTTCCTGATATGGTAGATGATAGAGCAGCATTGGATGTGCATCACAGCTACATTCAGTCCTGATGTTATCTTTCCAGTAGCATGGATAACAGACCCCTGCAGTAATTAAACATCAAGGCACCTTTTCTAAGTGTAACCACGTTATTAGGGTAGAGAGAGAGTCTGAAAAGCTGTTCAGGAGTTCATTTTGTAGATATATTGCTTTCTTAAAAATGGTTCATAGAAGTAGACAATAATGGATTCATTTGTCAAAGGTGCTGATCAATGGAGGCAGCGTCAGAGCAGCAGAGACTACACAAGCGTAAAAGAAATGGTCACCAGGCTACTGCCTCTGCTGTTCCCCGGCCATGAAACACAGTTCACCACTTATG
>NW_008631659.1:132198-156869 GCF_000691845.1 Merops nubicus
GAAATCAATTTAAATTGGTTATTAAAAGTTGTAGATACAGTTCAGCATGCAGAAAACAGGCATGGGATAATGAAAAGGGGACAGGGTGTGAGTAAACAGGGGCCTGTCTGCGGCCATTCCCTCTTCACAATGCCTTTTGTGGTCTCATCAAGTGAAAAGGGAGGAAGTGAAAAGAAAACCATTTCCTTCTGCTGGCAGGGGAGAATCAGGAACAAATTGTCTTTGAGCACCACTCTAAGTGAATTAGAGTAACTAAATAACCCTAATGATCACTTTGGAAGAGATAGAATCCTTCAGTATTTTACAGCTCCTTTAATTCTAAAGGGAAGAACGAGCAACAACTGCTTTTCCTCAGTTGCATCCTGTTCACTCTTTAGACCACAGCTCTAACAATGTGGTATTTTTGCCCCTGCTTCCATTCCTGCATGACTCTGAAGCATGCACAGTCCATCATAATCTGTTCATGTTAAAGATACCATTTCTAATCCCTAAGGATTTTAAGAGCTTTATATTTCCCCTTTTATGAAACCAAACTAAACCTTCGTCTGGCAAAATATATAGTGCCTTTTTCAACGAAACAGAGCAAATATGGAAGTTTTCAGACCGTATAAATAATGGAAATGAACACACAAAGGAAACATGAAAAAATGGCAGATTAAAAGCAATTCCAGGGTATCATTATTTTATGTATTCAGAAAATAAGACTTCTCTTAGATTGTGATGCCTGAACCTGATGATACAGGTGTCTGAAAGAAACAGACCTACTAGAACGGAAAACTGGGTAGCTTGGCTCTAGAGCACAATTTTCACCTGTCGCTATCACTGAACTACCAGAGCCAGCAGCTCAAGGGGCAAGAAAGCTCCCTAGCCTTCCTCATCCTTCCTACAGACAACCTGATGATCTCAGGAGCATAATGCTGCAATAAATTCCCTGGTGTCCTTCACAAAATGCTCTTTTTTCAGTGTCATTGCCCCTAGCCTGGCAGCACTGGGCAGTGAAGGACAGGAGTACACTTCAGCAAAACTTGCATGCACTGAAACACGACCAGTGACTGCTGCATAAAGCTAACCACATTACAGAAATGAGCTCCCTTTAACCCCAAGCCCAGCAGGAGAGCCCAGAGCTGTGAAATCTGGCACACGAGCCACGTTTTTCCCTGTGTCAGGCCTTGCAGATCAGGAGGCAAAAAAGGAGACTGTTGTGTGACAACTGTTCAACATGCAAAGTGCAGGCTTCAGCTGGAACCATGAAAGGCAACTCACCAACACATTCTCCTCATCCTCTGTCATCATTTAAAGTCTCTTCCTCTCAAAGACTCATATTTTTGGACACAGCTCAAGGTGCACCATGTGTGTTGAGGCTTGTGCTATTTCGAACAGTGAAGTAGAACCACCCACCACCCTGGCTAAAATTCAGATTAATTAGGACCCCTCCAGTCTCTGCTTTCTGACGATTAAAGGCTAGAGATAGCCTGTAGAGATGACACCTGTCAGCATGAGTTACTGAAACACATTAACCACACATTTAGTGGGGGTTGCTTTGTTTTTTTTAACTACAGGAATCATTCTGTTGAATTCAAGAAGTTTTAAGTACCACCAGCATAATTCTTCAGCATAAGAAGTTATTACAAAGCTATAACCCATTTTGAAAAGGGAAGACAGCAAGGCCAAATTAAACTGGCAGATTTGGAAATTTAAATTCAGTGGCAGTTCAGGTTATACACTACACACAGGTAAGAAACTCCTAATTCTATTTTAAAGGCTCATTTTCCACAAATGGCTGAGCTGTTTAAGTTAAAAGTGAATAAATGCCTAATCAGCCATTAAAGTCTCTAAGACTGTATGGCCTCCAGGCACTGGTACCTGGCTTTAGCCAATTACAGTTCCATAAGATAAGATGAAGTCATCAGGTTGTTATTGCAACATATAAAGGTTGAGGACACTCTTAATAAGTCACTACAGGATGTGATAAAATTGTTTAAACTGTTTAAAAACTCTCAGTGTGTTTTGCCAGACACATTTTTACTGCTAGGGTTTCCCCCCCCCCCCATAAAGTCTAATCCTTTCTTTGCACAGCCCTGAGAACTACACCCTGCAATACAGCATTACTACCAAAAGGTGATTTGTTTCTACATTTCCTTGTTTTTAGCACGTACTCTGGGGGTTATGAAATATTAATGGTGTGATTCCTCAACCATGGCATAGAGAGAATAAGAAGGAAAAGAAATACAAAAATACCACTTTAACCAAAAGAAGTAACCACCCAAGAGAAGAGTCATAAATAGTGAAAGTTATATTTGCCTTTAAGCAATACCACTCTTAGGGAAATTATTTACACATGGCTCCTATATATCTATTCTTACATTTTTCCAAGCTGAAGAACTCAGCCTATTCATAATTAGAATTTACTACTGCTGAATCTGCTTATTAATTTTTAATTACTTCCCCCACAGAGCTAAGCATATAAGGTTTGACTATACCATCCACATACATAATGAGAAACATATGAAAAACCACCCTGAGCACATAGGCACCAGTCCTGCAAAGATCTGTGGATGTGCATAAATTCCATCCCACTGGTTTAAGTTTTCCAAGGGGAACTTTCATTTGTCCTCTCACTAATTCCCCCCTAAGGCAGGTACTCTTCAAGTACCTCTGGAACAACGTATTTGTCTTCTTTTAAGCCCTTCAGTAATGTTAAGCCTGCCAAAAGTCAGGCCTGGCTAAACTTTTGACTTTGTCTGGCCGTACTTTAGCATTTTAGCACTTTCTACACTCTCCCTGAGCCTGCTTCTCTTCATCCATCTGTTCTCTCTTGGCTTTACCTGGGAGATTTTTGGGACAGAGACTCTGTTTTTTATTGTGTATCTGCACAGCACTTAGTGCAACAGCATCCTGATCTCTCTCCAGGGGTCCTTGCTGTAACCCAGCTTAACTAACTGATATTAAGGCAGGGCATCAGGAGAGCTGTTAATGGGACAATTCACAGAGCCCAGGGTTAAGCATATGAGTAAATATGTACAGGATAAGAGGCTGCCTGATGGAGGCCAAAACATTTCATTTGCTAAAGTCACAAGGCCTTTTACCACGAGAAAAATACCTCAGTACAATTTTCTTTATGACTTGCTCTCTGACGACTTAAGTATCAGTTATTTTAAAAATTGTGATTCTGTCCTAAGAACTACAATGTAAAAGCCATAGACCACAGTATATTTTTACAAGCACATTATAAAGCTCCTGGACTGATCAGGTTTCCAACAGGCACACTTAAACGTTTTCATTTCCCCTGCTTTCTCACATTAATGTAGTGAAGGTTAAAAGCACACAACATCACTAGTGTAGCTTTATTTCCCAGCAGCATAACTTGCATACAGACTTATGTTCATGCCTTGAACAAGGCAGCATCTCTCCTAATCTCCTCTTGTGCCTTGAGCAGAGCTTCGGGCCAGTGCTCCTGAGTTATCACCTATGAGTAATTCAGTTTCCCACTGTCATAGTTCTATCCTGTTTTGGCTCAAAGTCTCCAAAGGGGAATAAACTTGCTAGTAACTTATAGGATCAGATCCTGAGCTTGAGTAAACCACCGTAATTCAGGTGACATCAACAGAAATAAGGTGTATTATGTCACTTTAGGGGCCAGCCTGTGGCTCCTCAGGACAAACTAGCACATTGTACCAAATCATATAACTGCCTCAGCACTGTGGCAGGAAATCTGATTCTTTATTTCCCATGCATGTGTTCATTATCAGTTCTGCAAAAGATGCCTAACTCCAAATTTACCCAAGCCTGTAAAATCTGGAATATTATAGTACAATAGAAATTCCAGGTCCCTGTGAGGATGTTTTACTGTTCAGAGCTGCATCTTGCCCATGAATATATGTATATGGATGCCACAGGCGGGGATTTAATGAAGCACTTCAGTAAGCATGCAGCTCTTCATGGCTGTGCAAATGAAGGGCTTGATAGCACCTCCTTGGAAAATACAGCTCCAATATTCATCCTGTAAGATGGCTTCATTGATTTGAATCTCCTGGTTTTATATCTAGCCCTCTCATTAATATCTTGTGACTGAGTCCCTGACTTCACTGTGGTTTTCTTTATGACGCTGCAGTCTTTCCCTTAATGGCAACTCACCAGCCCTGAATTTGTTATAGACCCAAAAAAAAAAGGAGGAGACAGAAAGAAGACATTGTTAAAATTATACAACAAAGCAAATAAGGAATCTGACAGTATAAAAAATACATTCTAAAGTACAGCAATCATATCTCAGACAATAAAGGGAGGCTGAAAGTTGGGGCATTTGACTACTTCCAAATTACTTTTGCATGAGCTCTGTCTTTTTTTGTGTGTTAAAGATTGCCCATAGCTGCAAATTAAATATTTCAGGTGTTCTAGACAATGGAGACCCAAAGTGCTAATGGCATTTGGAGTCATGACTATGTAATGCAATCTCCTTTTTATTAAGGGAGATTATTTTCTTCTTTCTTGATTATATTTCCTGGTTATTTCTTTGCCTTTTATTTACTGTTACTATTGTGTATTATAAGCATACTGTTAGCTACAGGCCAAGGACATAATTTAAAACCTGCTTTGAACAGCTGTGTGCTTGTTGGCCTAGGATGTATTGTTTTTTAAGTCCCAAAGTATATTAAATGTGTATAGGTGGCAAGAAAAAAGTGTAGCTTGCCATTGGAAGTGAACACTGGTGGGATGTGTAAATTTTTTAAAGATTATTGCAAATATTTTTTTGTAATTTAAAGGATAAATTACCCATAGGTTGAATGCAAGTGTAAGTATGTTTTTATTATTATTAGTTTTTAAAGGGTTTATTCTTTGCTTGGAACAAGTAGAACAACCTAAGTGGCATTTTATAACACCACAGTAAGATGCATGTTTCATTTTCCCCAAGAAAAGAAAGACAGCCTTTTTTTGGTTTGCAGGTAGGAGAAGAAATTTAGAAATTAAAAGACTGCAAATATAGTAGTAATCGCATAGAGAGTAAACTATATTTGCACTAGAATTTACCACCATCAAAATAATGGGAAATCTTCCATTTTGGAACAATCTGCTGAGGTCTCAGCAAGTTATCTCCACCTAGAATACCAGAGTAAAACTCCTTTGTACTTTTCCAGTCTCCAGCTTTAGTAGATGAATGCATCCTTCATGATGCTCCTTCACTTTTACGTAGTTACGTAGCAGTTTCCAGTCCAGGATCTCAGTGTACCAGCAAACAGCATTTCTGTGAGTAAGAACAGAATGCTACCCATTTTTCAAAGGAGCCAAACAGATGAAATTACTTCTGAAAAATCACTGAGCAAGTATTAGCCAGAAAGAACTGAGGAAACAAACACCCCCGTGCCAACCTGCGCCAAAGAACTCAGCAGTCACTGTTCCCCTGCTTATGCTCCTAAAACTACATTTCACTGCCTAATATGTCCATGAAATGGGAGCTCCTCTCTGCTGGATAAAATGCTCAAGCAGAGATTTTGTATTTATAGTGATTCTGTAAAATTGAACCTTTAAGAATAGCATGAGAAGAAAGGTTTTCAGTTATTTGCAGCATAATCAAGAAGGTCTGTCCTCAAACCCATTACCCCTGTTGAGCAAGCACCTGTAAATTTTCAAAAACCCAAAGGAGCAGAAAAGAAAATTACAATGGATGTAGCTTCTTCAGATCTAAAGAGATACTGAAAAGTCTTCTTCAACCAACACACCAACATTTTAATGTGTTATTTCCCTTTTTTCTTTTCTTTTTTTTTTTTTTAAGAGCTCTGAGGAAGCTCTCAAAGGATAATTTCTACTCCTGCAAACCCTGTAGCCCTGAATGAGGATGAATTGTGCTCTGTGACTGCATCACTCGGCTGGAGCCACTCCCTGGGGGCTTAGCAGGATGGAGTAGTCTGTGTTGTCACTCTGTTCCTCCAACCTTCTGTCCAGAATATCTGCCCAGACGAGTCCCAGAAAGTCTGACCCAGACAGCGCAGACGTAAAATTCTCTAATCTTAATTTTCCCACCTTTAATTAATGAGGCTCCTCAGTTACTTAAATATTTTGCACCTACAGACTAAAAAGTGAACCCTAGGTTATTATTCAGACCATATACACTTACGAATGTCTGTTCTTCTAACCAGATGAAGAAAACAGCGTCACAAAGATGTAACTGAGGCAACTTTTTTGTCCTCGGATTTGCTAAATTTGCTCAGATATGACAAAAGAATCTGCCCATCCAGCCATTTTCTCCCAATCTCTTTTAAGCAGAACCATCTTAAAATGACAGAAAATAGTATCACCATTTAACTTAGCACCCATCAAATGCAATTCACTTAGAGCTCTGCAGCGTTTCACAGGCTTTAAATAGACTGAACGTTCCTTCTTTCTGAATTATATATTACAGCCATCTTACAAAAAGGTACATTGAGACACACAGGGATTAAGACTAACAAAACACTGATATCTGTGGCTCAGCTGGTCTTTATGGAGACAGCAAAAACCACATCTCCTTATGCCAGTTTAAGCAGCAGCTTCTGATAATTTTGCTTTGCCACCTCTTTATTAAGCTGGACATCTACAGCTGGTTATTGGTGATTGTAAAAACAAAAAAAAAGAAAAAGAAAAAAAAAGGGGAACTGCTGAAGTTAATCCAGGAAGGAAGTGGGAATATAGAACTACAAAACTGATCTGGCTCCTAAAATATTACAAATAGGTTTGGAAAACCCTCTGGAACTTGAAATAAGATACATATACCAAGGAGAAAAATTAATACGCTTAAATTAAATATGGCAACAACAAATAAAGCTGCAGACAATTTGTTACATACTATGGATTCTGAAGGAAACCATTACATCCATTATTTCTTCTTATTGCTCCAGGAAAAAAATTCACAGTGAAGGCAAAAAATGAAGTTAGCAATGATTTTTCACTCATAAGCCTTTCTCCAGGGATGAGTTATAAAGGAAAAAATATTGCCTGCAAGAAGAGAGCCAGCAAGGGTTATCTGTGTTTATGTGGTTAGTGAGACACTTGCACCCACACTTACACTGCTATAGGAAAATCATTAAACAGCACTTCTGTGGTTTTGAAAATTTTGTCCTAATATATGAAAGAACTGTGTAGTCAAAAAGTCATATGAATGTAAGTATCATAGCTAAAAATAGAGCAGGCAACAACAGAGTATCCAGTGTGAAGTAAACTCTTGCCAAGGATAGATTGAACTTTTTCGTGTGTGAGCCAGGTATTCATATCTCAGGTAATTGCTGGAGCAATTGCACAAGCTCCTGTGTGACTGTCTCAGTGTTCCCATACACAACTCAAGGAAAATATCCACATCACCTGATTCCACATTGCTTATATCTTACCTGGGGCAAGCTGAACACCAAGGCTCTCTGAAATCTGCTGGTTCACAGAGGACAGGTAACACTAACACTGATCACTTCTATAAAGATGTGTATGGGATAGGCTGAGGTCCCAAAGAGAAGTGAGCAGATGGGAAGGCAGGCAGCAATGAAGAGGTGTGACATAATGAGGATATGAGAAGTTTTCATTCAATTAGAAAAAGTTACAAAGTATTGATTTTACAAGTAGTTCAGACACACCAGAGAGTGGGAGGTCAAGAATGATGACAGCTCTTAGGGCGATGGTAAGTATTAGATCAAAGGTAATATCACACGAAGCAAAGCACCATACAAAAAGTAGGTACTGACATGCAATTACTAAGTAGATAAAGGAAAGGCTAGTGGAAATACAGACAAGAAAGAACGTGCAGAGTGAGGACACTATGCAGAGAGGAGAACAGCTAAAAACCCAACAGAAGCCAGTGCAAAATGAGGTTGCCATTTAATAAGTTTGCACCAGCTGTTCAGTGCTGGATGGAGGGATTATGTTTGTATTTTATAAGCTCAACTGGCAAATCAAACCTGAGAATCTTTGGGTGTGTAGTAAATCTTTTGTAGAGGCATTGAAATGAAGCAAAAAGGTACCTTCTGCCTCTGAAGGCCTTTTAAAAAGGAATGGGACAGCAGCCTTAGTGCCAGTGTAGAACCCTCCCAGTTTGCCAGAAGCCTAATGCTCTTCTAAGGTGACCAGTATAGGCACATGTCCAGGTTTTGCAAAGGATTTGACACACTCAAGGTCTTTGCCCAGTGGTGCTGGCCAAGAAGGAGACCCAGCAGAGCCCTGGGTGAGGTGCCCGCCCGTACATATTGCCTCTGGCTTCATCGCTTGTCCCATCTCCCCATCTCCCCTTTGCAGAGGTAAGAGAATGCCAGATGTGGATTGCCCCTGTTGTAACTGGAAGGGTGTGAGCTTGCTCAGATCTGAAACCCTTTAAACACGTGTCCAAACTTGCACCCAAGTTAACTCATCACCAAAGCTTATGAACCTCAGCCAATCGTTTCAGTAATATTCCCCTTTGGTTCCCAGAATGGAGTTAGCTCATCTGCCCAGCTGGGAGCATAGACAATGCAAGCTGGATTTGTCTGATAGAATTTGGTACAATGTTGATGCAACCTGTAGTCAGAATTCAACAGGATACATCAGTAAGTCAAAGAAATGGGACCACTCATAGGGTTAAGACTCGGCACACACTTACATAGCTTGTTGCACTGGTGCTGATAAAATGAAGACTCTGAAAGATCCCTTGACAGTGCACTTAGGCTCACCAAGTCCTCTTTAAGGATTTGTTTGGGAAATACATTGTGTTGAATTATTGATCATATCAATAAACAGAGATGGG
This sequence comes from Merops nubicus, assembly GCF_000691845.1. Classification (NCBI taxonomy): domain Eukaryota; kingdom Metazoa; phylum Chordata; class Aves; order Coraciiformes; family Meropidae; genus Merops; species Merops nubicus. The sequence goes on from NW_008631659.1 coordinate 140,930, forward strand.
GAGAACTGACATACTTCCAAAGTGAAAACAAAGAATGGAAAGGAAGGAAATTGTAAAGTATAGAAAAGCTGAGGTACGAAGCATACACATTACCTATATTGAAGGATATTCATGTTCTTCTGTGATGGAAAAGCAACATTATGCCTTCTGGCTCATGTTAATGCTACGGTTAAATCCCTTAAGTAGATTAGAAAGTATTACAGACACCACTGGCCAAAAAAAAAGACAAACAGATAGCGTGTGTGCTTCAGTATCTATAGCTACCACCAAAGCACTGTCGTGGCACAGGAATCCGTGGAGAAGCAGGCTGACTTGGATGCATGAGGGGGAAGTGAGGAAGACAAATGAGGGTTTGGAATTTTAAGCTTTACGTGTTCCCTTTTGACGATATCCATGCTCAGCTGCTCCCAATCTCTTTGGGCAAATTTCAAGATAAATTCCTTCTCTTATAAAACAGTAACCCCAAGCCACTTATGGATGGATTGGAAAAACAATCTTCATGCTGCTTTATTTCATATCTTCATGGGTCTTAATAGTTTTTTTTTACACTTACTGATTTATATCCTAGTCAGAGTAAGCTGAAAAAGTCCCACTGAATCAAAAAGGTAGTGTTAATTCCTCTAAAGGTTCCTCTGATTTTCACTCAAAAATCAGCTGGTATTTTTACAGACTAAATATATTTCTTTCTTCCACACTTCTCCATTCATCAGAAAGGTTTCAAAATACAACCTAGATCACTCCTATAATAATCTCAAATAAACACACAAAACCTGAGCATGTACTCATGTCCTCTCCAGAATCTTAGAGATGTGGATGGGTTTACCACAAAGCACTAGTTTTTTTTTCTTAGCATTCAAAAGATGTTTTGGTAGTGCCTCCAGACATTTTTCATTTTCCACTTCAAGCAGCATTTATCAGACCTCCTCATGCTTCTCTAATTGGATTGTTTGCCCATTCGAAATGCACAGCAGCATTCTACTCAGAGAACAATACATCCAGACAAAACAACACCTTGTTTAAAAATACATAAGTACGTTTCTTGTTTGAGCACAGAAAAAAGAAACAATATTTCAAATTCCCCAAGAAAAACTTCAAGGACATCAGAAGATCCAGGGCAGACTGATACTGACCCAGCAGAAGGGAGACCTGCACTAAGTTTCACTTTAATCTATTTCTCTCCTGTAATCACCTTTTGTTTACTCTCCTTCCTCGATCACTTTGTTCTCATTTTGAAATGTTTCTAAGACCTCATTGCTGAAGTTTCTGTACTCTCCAAGAAGCAGAATAATACCTGAAGCCCAAGGCACCAAACACAAGTGAAAACACACAAACCACAGCCTCGTTATTCAGAGGAGCACATACACCCCATAAAATTGATTAAATATAGTCAATAATTTTCCAGAAGATGACACTGCATTACTATTACAAAGAAAAGATTTACTGTCTGAGTACTGTCTGAGACAATTACTAAAGCTAGATGTAAGGCTAGCAATGCAGTTACAGGGCACAGCAAAAAAACTGCACGTGTTAGAGAACTGTACAGGCTGCCCCAGGGACTGCAAACTCTCTAACAACTTACAAACATCTTCTGAGATGGTTGAGGTTTTCAGCCAAGACAGCCTCTTTGAGAGGTGGGGTGCAACCACAGAGAACTGCAATGGAAACGTGAACATTGACGTGGATGCAGAACAAATGGGAATACTGGGATGTGGAGGCACCCCAAGGAGCACGCAGCAGGTCTCAGACCAGCCTGTGTTCAGATTAGCAGCTCATCAGGGCTCCAGAAGGTTTGGAAAAGGTATGTTCAAAACCTGCACATGGTCACCAGTCTAGGAAGACCCCAGGAGACATCAGAGGGAGCTTGACATACATTTAAAATAATAGTAATGCGTTTAAAATCCAAAATAACTAAATAAAATAACATTGTTGTTATTGTTTTATTTTTAATTATTCATCTGCTCCTGTATTTGATATTTGCTACACTGTTGATACATGTTGCAACTGTATTTCCTACAGAATTTATGAAAAAGGATCTGGATCAAGACTTTATACCTATTCCTGATGATGACTATTTTCTGATTTACTTGGATTACTTATTCTATAGATTTTCCCATGAAATACCTTGATGCCTTTTATTGCTAGGACATGTGTGACCACTCCAGGATAGTCTGTCACTCACAGAACAGGCTTATGAAATTTGCTTGCTGTCTACAGACATGCCCTAGTGAGAAAAGGTAAATATCATTTTTCCTCTCTTTTTTCTCCTCAAAAAGGGCAATTCCCTGGAAGTCTGCAGTAATATGCCATAGTTTCATGTGAAGAGCTCAGCTGAGCCTGTAATATAAGTGTCAGTCACTTGATTGGCAGCATGTGAGGAAGGGTGATTTTTCTCTTCCTCACCCCAATGAAATTCTGATGACAAATTTGTGCTTGTCACGCTAGATACTGGTACTTAGTCCTCAAAACCAAAACGTTTTGAAAAACATTTTCCTTACTATTTGAAATTCTCTACTAGAAGTTAAAATTCTTTACTATGAGGGTGGTGAAACACTGGAACAGGCTTCCCAGAGAGGTGGTGGAGGCCCCATCACTGGAGACATTCAAGGTGAGGCTTGATGAGACTCTGAGCAGCCTGATCTAGCTGGGAATGTCCTTGCTCAGTGCAGGGGGTTGGACTAGATGATCTTTCGAGGTCTCTTCCAACTCAAAGCATTCAATGATTCTATGAAACATTGACCCCTCCTCTAAAGAAAACTAACAGAATCCAAACTGGAAGTACACACCTGTAAACTTCCTTGACTCTACAGGCCATTTTTTCATGCAATGATCAGTATGGAGCTGCCAATGAGCACATTACTCACCAGTTTAAAAAAGTACAAAACTCTTGGCATGTCATCTGAGAAAGATGGCATCTCTTTAAACTGTAAACTTCCTTGACTCTACAGGCCATTTTTTCATGCAATGATCAGTATGGAGCTGCCAATGAGCACATTACTCACCAGTTTGAAAAAGTACAAAACTCTTGGCATCTGAGAAAGATGGCATCTCTTTAAAAATAAGATGGTGGGGTTTTATTGTTTGGGGGATTTTTAGAGTAATTCTGTTAGAATTCTGAACTTTTGAGAACTGGGATTCATCTAAAACACTTAAGAAGTAAATATCTGCCCCAAAAGCATGGCTCTGGCACTGAAGCATTGTTGTGAAATATGTCCCTTTGGTAGTGGCTCCTGGAGACTTTCAGACCATACTTACTCCATGCACTGGCTGCCCAGTCTGTGAGATGCTGCTGGGATCTAGAAATCAAGCCTGACTTTCCTTGCAATTGTTCAGATTCTCCTAAAAGTGAACAGACCTGTATGTACATATGCATGTGAGTACCTGAGCCATGCATTGGTAATTCCTCAGGGTCTGAGCACCTGGATGCATATAAACTTCAGAAATTAAGGTGGCAGCAGGAGGAATCAACCAGGCAAGGCAGACTTGAGTTTGACTTTACATACATGATGCTCAGCTCAATTTCAGAAGGGTCCTAGTAGCCACAGACTATCTCCTCTGCTCTATGCAAAGTCAGAATTTGATCGTGGGGTCAGGATTTTCAGAGGACAATAACAAGGGCTTGTTCACACAACCTTTTCCTGTTCCAGCCATGCTGGCTAAGAGATTGTCACCTGAACCCCCCGTCTCCATGCTGGTATGCTCTGGCTGGAGGTTGGGACCCCTTCTGATATGCCATCTGGGACTATTTTTCTCCCAGTAAATTGGTTTGGCTCAAATAGTTTAAATGCCAGTGAGGTCTTCAGAGCCTTGAAATATGTTTGTAAATCTTCCTGGAAGCCATTAACTGGAAGGTCTCAGGGGGAGGTAACTGCCTGAAGTGATGGGGATGTTGTGGGTGGCTAGCTCCTCCAGGAAAGAGAGCAGGCATGCAAGTTGTTAGGGAAGGGGGCATCCAGCCCCCACGAAACTTCATTAAGGTTTAAGGTAACATTTTTAGGCCCAGGTGAAAACGTCATTCTAACATGACATTCCAGCATTTCCATTCTCAGTTTTGCTCCTCAGCCACAGGATCCTGAGAGCGTGTGAGAAGCAACGTACAAATAGGAATAACAGAAATTAATCACTGTTAAAATATGTGCATAACACCCAGGCCCTACTGCAATGAAAAACAAAGCACTGTTCCCACGGGCAGGACTTCACTTGCTGGATGTACTCCTGCATAAAGCCAGTGGCAGGAGATCAGTGTCAGGGCAGCCACATGTGATTGCTCTGGCAGTGATGGAGAACAGGCACTTTCTGTTTTTCACTTTCCTTATTCTCTTTAACACATGCAAATGATGTGCCTTTCTCTGTCCTTTTTCTGCTTTAGCAACCTCAGTTAATTCCCTGGTAGCACAGATTTTTTCAGTCATCCTCAGTAGACATTTATTTCATCTTTTTTTTTTCTTTTGAGGTAGAGGGAAGAGAGGAACAAGCAACATGGAGAAAGATGAAGGACAGCAGAGTAACAAAAGCACAGGAATGAATACTGAGGGTACCTCATTCTTACATTAAGAACCTGATAGAAAGTAATGCACTAAAATGCACAGTACAGAAATGTTCAAATAGAGGCGTTTGTAAACTCTGGAATACACTTGTCAGGTAATTCTCTGCTGTGTTGTATTTGTAGATGTATCCTTCTCACTGTTTCAGAACAATGGCCTTTACATATGCCATGACTGTGTTTTGAACATATTTTTCAGACATATGCCATTCAGTGGTGGTTGTTAAATGCTCCATCCATAAACCATTACGCTCTTCTATATTGAGGTTTCACTGCAACAGGCAGCTGTTTGACAGAGAATAAACTCCTGGGGACAGCAGCAAATCAAATTAAATATATCTCCATGGAGTTATCATAGAGGGTTGCACGGCTTGATAGGCTGCATCAAGAGCAATAAGCACACAAAGGAAGAGCAAACCTGAGATAAATCAAGATAGACCAAATGAGCAAGCAGACAGACAAATCACTATTGGCTCCATGAAAGCCATTTGGAGTTTCGATGTTGATTTCAACAGAACCACTATTTCAGCTGTCTGTCTGTGGGTAGGAAGCTTTTCATCCTATAAAAGTCAGAGAGATTATCTAATTATTGTTCTTTTCTCACTTTTATAAGCTTGGTTATGGGAAATGATACTCACTGATAGGCCAATAAATAAGCTCACTGAGGAAAAAAAAAAAATATATGGAACATGCCAATAGCTAAGACATTGATCACTTTCTTTTCTGATGTTTATTTTCCTCATATAAACCTGTAACCACCCCAGAGGTTAGCAGGGGCTAAGGAAAGAGATTACTTCAAGGAAGAGACCCAAACATGTATTCACCTCAAACAAAGGGTTATTCTCATTAAGAGCTTTCCTCCAAACAAGACAGCATGAGTGTTTTCTTTCCCCCTGCTCTTCTGTTCTGTAAGCATCAAAGCCTACCCAATACATACTGGTAGCATACACACACTGCATTAGGGAGGGAGGGGGACACCAAGAGAAATGCCAACATAGTCAATCCCTCTTCAAAAATCCCATTACATTAACAACGGCCTAAGCATAGGAAAGTGCAGTTCAGGGAAGTGCAAACAGGTATCTTACTTCAATATCTTTTATACTAAAAACCTCTTCTTTACAAACGCCCTTTCTCAGCCCCTTGTTTCAGCCTGAATATAATCAAAGCCTCAGAATTATTTCCTTCTGGAAAAGAAATGATAAATCTGTGTAGAAATGAGAACAGCCTTGTTCTGTTTAAAAGCATTCACCCCCACATCATTCATTCTGTTAATGCTCTTTCTCAGCTAACATCTCACAGGCTCCTGATCAAACTGTGTAACTGGAATCTACAATAGCCTTTTTTGTTTTTATTATTTTTCTGACCGATCTGATGTTAACCATTTGCACAATGAAAAACAGAAGAAACACACCTATGTTGCTTTGAATCACAGAATAATTTCTTATAATCAAATATAACCTTTGGTTTTCCACCAGGGAACTGCCAAGCATCTCTCCCCAGGCTGACTGGCAGAAGGTGGGATGGAAAGAAGCAGACAGATATTCCTAATTAGGCTAGGCCAGTATTATTTAAAAAATACTGAACATTCATTTGCTGAATTAGTCCATTCAGCTTGAGAGGTCCTGTGCCCCTCTTACACCACTCTAACTGTTCCATGTAAAATGTTTCAGCAAGGAGAAAAGCCTTAGATGTTTCTTTCAGAACAAAGCTACAAAGAATTTTCCCCAGGTGCATATTACTCCTATGTCACAGATGCTTTAGCACCTTCCCCCCCTCCCCACCACTCTGTTGATGAAACTGGGAGATCACCTTGTTCCTGTAAAGAGGGACAAATCTTTCCTGCTTTTAAGTCTCTGAAAATCTTGCTTGTGTAGGCTCAGGGGCAAAATAATGCCAGAGCTAAACTCTCTGAAGCATTTCTCTGCAGCCAGCATGCTCCATTGCTTGGGGCTGCAGGGTCTGAGCAGGAATTCCCCCTGCAGCTGTGTGCCTGGCACCCAGAGCAGGGTGCAGCACTGGGCACTTCAACAGGACGCCAGCAAGCTGTCTCCTGTGATGTCACTTCTGCTCTTGGCCACCGAAGGAAAAAGGAGCAGGGGGAGCCTAAGGAAAGCAAAGGAAGGAGAGCAGTGCTGTAAGGGGGTCCATGGGCAGCTAACAAGCAGAGATCTGACATCCACCTGCAGAGCTGGAGCCTCTTCCCATATTTCCTCTAAGATTCTGAAGAACTAGCCCCAGTCCAGGCTTTTGCAGGCACAAGTTTTTGATTTTTTCATTGTGGATTGTTTTTTTTTTTCCCCATTGTTTTTAGAGTGTCAAGACAGTGACAAGAGCCCCATCACACCCCAGTGTGACACCAGCCCCACACCAACCCTGCCACTGCATCTGCAAAAAAGCCTTGAGAGAGTGCCATAGATAAAGCACAGAGCTTCACGTTCTGATACGAGATCAAAGGTCTGAGGTGTGACACGTGTTTCAAACACAGAACATCTGAAGTTTAGTTAGAACTCTAAAGATGACTATTCACAAACCCAATTAAAACTTTGTCCATTCCCTAAAGGCATCCCCTTAACTTTAACATAGCTCATTATGAGAGCTTTACTTGCAGTCAGTATATGAACTTTCCAGGCCCCGTTGTCAGGAGAATATTCTTTGGAAAATAAGACAACAACATTTATTTAAAAAAACTAAGCAAACACACCTTCAACAATTAAATTGCACTTTAAATACTGTAGATAAATTCTATCTAAAATATATTCTTAGATACAGACTGCAGTCACTTAATGTTTTTTGCACTATTTAAAGTTCTTGCATCATTTCCTTTTTTTTTTTTTTTGTAATTAAGCAGAAACATTTATATAATTTTAACCATTTTTATTCTCATTCTTTCCCTTTCTCCACCACTCCCATCAACACTGCCAAATTCCAGCTCTGGTTAAGATTCAGTAAATGATTCCTGCCTAATCCCCAGTAATTAGGTTCATGAGCTGTCTGTTCAAAAAGCACATTTCAGGGAGAACTTCATGTGTCTGTTTCAGCAAATGAGTTCACCTCAGTTTTCCTTTGTACTTAACATTCTTTCAAAAATCAGGGTCTATTAAAGAACTGTAATAAATATTGTTTTCTTTAAATGCCAGTTCTTAAAAATGGAAGTAGAATATACTGACCAATGCCTGCCTAGTTTATCTCTTTCAGCTAAAAGTCACAGGTGCTGCCTTTCAGAGATTACAATTGTTAATTCTACCCACAATTAAGAGATGACAAAAAAAGAGATGGATATAGATAAATATTATACATAAACCAAAAATGCAATACAATTTCTTTTGTTTTTCAATAGGTGAGCTAATGCATCTTCAGAAACAGAATGGAAAATGAATAATACAACCCAAATCCCACTTTTAAAAAAACAATTCTCCCATCAGCTTCAACAAGGGCAACACTTAAACAAGATCAGTAGATCCCAGCATTAAATTAAAAGGGAACTTCTGAGCCTCACCTGAAGCAGTCTGCATAGACTTCTGGAGTTGATACCAGACTTTGATGCTTGTTGATCACTTGAGGAAAGTCATCTAAAATGCTGGTAGCTGTTCTTCCAGCCCTGCACCACTGAGGGAATTAGGAGAACCTCAGGAAACTGGCCCAAGCTCTTTCCAGGAGTAGGAGCTGATGAGTAGGCTGGTATTGAATCCAAAGAAGCCAATGAACAGTGACAACTTTAGCAGGGTTTGACATGTGTTGTGAGCACTACCCTCTACTGCAAGGCTTATCAGGTGGGTAAGGGCCTCCAGGGATTGACATAATAATCCACTGTTGAAAACAGTGACTGGAAGACAGAACCCCACATTAAGCTGTCCTTGGGTTTTCAGCTACAATCTAAGGTTTAATAACTTGCCCAGCATGTCAGAGTGCATATTCCTGTATCTCAGCATCCTCCAAGTACTCACCAGTCCTGGTACAGATTGATTTTAAGAAGAATGAGTATGTATTCCTTTATTAGATATAGTGTGGCAAGGAGTGATTTTTTTTTTCTGAACACTTTTGGATATCCTCAATAAAAAACAGAACTTAAATCTGAGTACAAATCTTGAATCTAACCCACTTATACTATGCTTAGTTCTTTAACTATAAGCATCTAGCTTGGATGTGACACAGCAAGGCAATTCAGCTTCTCTTAGTACCCAGCCCTGTTGATTGAAAAATATCAATCAACAGTACTTGACTAAGTGCAGGAACACATCTGAACATGCTCAGGACACAGAACTGCCCTTCAGGTCCACTTCTGAGCCCTCTTTTGAAGGCAGGTAGGAAATGGTGATGAACACCTACACAACATTCCAGTGCTTAGCACACATGCTTGAGAAACATTTAGGACTTTCATCTCTGAGTGATATTAATCTAAGTGATATTAATCTTCCACCTGATCTTTGTTGTGTTTGGAAGTTAATATCTTTGAGATACCTGTTTCTATCAAATTTGTTGAAAATACAAATGCTTTTGGAAGCAGTAAAAAAAGACAATAAGTGATTGCTTATTCCTTATTTTCTAAAGAGAACAACGCAAAAAATGTGTAAACTGCTCCCGTAACCCTCATCTCTCCCTTCCTGAGGGAGTTTCCTTATCAAGAGGCTGAAAAATCAAGACTACTATTACCTCACTATCTGCTTTAATAAACCTCACCTCATTTCCACAAGGAGACCACAGGAGGCATGTTTTGTAGGCTATGGCAGTCAACAACTAAAATAAACTCCAGTGATATACGTGGAAAGATTGCCTGATTCAAAAAGCACTTACTCTTTTCTTTTAACAGGACTTTGTGATGGCTCAGCATCTGCAAATAAACTGAACATCCTCCATGCAAGCAGTATTTTGGCCTCTCATCACCCATCCAGGGCACGTGTTACTACACAGGTCCCACTCAATGCCATGCAAGTCGTACAGAGAGGCCCTACTCCTGTGACAAGAAAAACGGTGTAAATTGATCATAAAACAAGCGTAAGTGACAAAGTAACATAATTTCTATTGATTTGCTTTCAGCAGCAGGACACAGCTGTGAAAGTGCCAGGCTCTGGTACGCTGCTCCTCACAGCATGGCTGCTCCCACTGCAGCAGGGAGCCCCCCAAACCGGCCGCGAGGCAGCAGGAGGGGCCCTGGAAGGGCCAGGGCTGCAGGCTGAGGGGCCAGGGCTGGCAGCAAAGCCAACTGGCAAACCCTGGGCTTTTAACTGGGCAACCCTGTGACTCCCCAGGGGTTCACTCGGGTGTATCTCTGTGGGGAACGAATGGCACTGTCGCTCAGGAGTGTTTTGTTTGCTACCAACTGCACTGACAGTTGGGCAGTCAAGAAAATAAGTTACAGTAGAAAACAAAGCAGCCCCTGACCTAAGCATGGTCTGGCTCCTCCTGATGCTTTAGGGGCTAAAATAAACTCTGATGTAAAACTCATCCTACTGGCTACAGTCCTATGCAATTGTTCGGATACTTCACAACGACCAAGCAATAAGACAAGAGGAAACAGCCTCTAGTTGCATCAGGGGAAGTTTAAGTTGGATATTAGGAAAAATTTCTTCAGTAAAAGGGTTGTCAAGGCCTGGCCCAGGCTGCTCAGGGCAGTGGTGGAGTCCCCAACCCTGGAGGGGTTTAAAACTCGTGCAGATGTGGTGCTGAGGGACACGGGTTAGCAGTGGACTTGGCTGAGTTAGTTAATGGTTGGACTTGATGGCCTTAAAAGTCTTTTCCAACCTAAATGACTCTATGACTCTGTTTTGTACTGCTGTTTGCTGCATCAGCATCACATCATGGCCTAAAATGTCACATTGATTCCAGCAGCACAGGTTAAAAACCAGCACTTGAACCCACTGCCCTTTCCAGAAACTTGCACCTCACCCTGTATGAATGCTGGACTAAAATTAGAACTGTGAAGGCTGCTGCAAAGTAGATGTAAGGCAGTAGTTGAAAGCTGTAACTCAAGCAATGGAAGAAGTGATAGATTTTAAACTCTTGCCCTTTTATTCATGCCAGTTTTCCACTTGGGGTATTATTATACAGCTATCTAACACCATTGCTTCCAACAGCTTAAGCCTCTGTAACTCCAGGGATACTTTTGCTCATATAACAGTTCCCAGCAAGTTGACTCCCAGGAGGCAGGTTTCAGAAGCCTCTGAGGTGCAGGATGGGAGGGGAAGGGCTGGAAAACGGGAGGTATTTATTGTTTTTTTTTATCCAAAGAACATTCCACAGAAGGGAAAATTGACTCATGATTTCAGCCTTGGTACTTTAAAGTGAAATACAGAGCAGTATTACAAACTAATCTTCAAATACATTGTTTGAAACATTACTATAGGAACAGGAGGCAATGACTTTGAGAACTTTTAGTATTTCAGTTTCTTTAAAGGAGAGGCAGTTATCTCTTCTATAACATTACATGCATCCTTTTCAGAAATGATGTCAGTTTTTATACAGTGAGGGGGGGAGAAAGACACTGGACTCTTCCCTTCTTCCTGAGCTGTGAGGACTCACTTTGATAGAATAAGATCCCACTCCAGTGACACAGTTATTGGCCTAGCAAGCAGTACAGATGGTGAATATTTTTTTCTCTTCAGCATCGTTCACACTAAAATCACTCTTTAGTAGCAGGCTGGAAAATCCACACACTGCCAGATACTTAAGAGCCAATGACCAATGAAAGAAAACTAATAGTACTTAACAGCTGATGCTTTTATGAGCAGACTGTCCCACCTTCAGCTTCAGATGATCCTTTTGCATTTAAATGTGTACTGTGGTTCTGATGTAGAACTCACTGTCGGGATTTTTGGCCTCGCATTGCTGACTTATCAATGGAACAGATGAAGGGACCTCAGAAAGCAAAACACAACCAATAACCAAAACAATAGCAACTGTTGAACAGGAAATAACTGCAGGTGCTGGAGTTCTGATGGACAACAGATGTCACACAACAAACCTGCTCCTCCAAAATAGCTCCAGGAAGATGCTGCTACATCTTTGTCTGAAATCTGCTTCTCAGCCCAACACCTCGAACACCTTAGAACAGCTCCTGTGAATATCTTGATTTTAAGATTAGCAAGAAGAGAAAACCAGCTGTGCCCCTCTCCCTTAGGCTGAGGGCAGATGTACCTACCTGTGGTGTCTGTGTTGGATGCAGGCAGCTGGAGGCCTGGGGAAACAACTCAAGTGTCAGCGAAGTGTTCACAGCCGTGGTTCTTCCTCATAAGCCACTTCATGTCACTGAACCAATTCTCATACATTTTTTGGGGGCTACAAGTGGAAGAAACCTCATTATTCTTTGAGTTCAGCTGTTAAGAATATAGGATTAGATTGTATTTCCATCTGCAATAAAGCAGGAGCCTTAGCTCTTCCTGACCTGTTGCCAGGTGGATGTAGTTAATTGCCCTCATAGATCCTTCTGTTTCAAAATAAAAATATCTTTCAAAAACCAATGCATTTTGAGCTCTTTCATTTGAACTGACCCAATTTCCTAAAACTTGAAGAGTTTAACATAACAAAGAGAAAGGCTTCTCCTTCTCTGTTCCTCCCAGCAAAGAGTGGCTGGTACATATTTATATTAGCAGCTAAATTTCACCTTGAAAGATGAATTCTAATAGGAGAATGAAGCCATCTTCTGACCACTGTTAAAAACAGAGGTAGTGCATCCTGTAGAAATCTGTATGGTGAAAATGTTGTGCCAATACAGTATGTGTGTATGTACACCCTAAGGCTCTGTCATAAATATAAGCCTAACAAAATACATGTGCTACACAAAAAAGAAAAATCAATGTGTGAGTAGTTTGCTCAGGCTGATACACTGATACAGGTCTGATATTCTAAATTGTAGATAGCTACTTTTTAATAAGCTTTCCACACAGGGTGCTAAATAAATACATATCTATATATCTGTATCTGCACTGTGTAATCCCTAATGTTCACATTCCAGTTCTAAAATTTGCACAACAAACCTCAGATGGAATTTGTAATAAAATTTTCATCATTCCTTAAAAATGGGTGTTTTGGAAAAGAAGCATCAGTCAGGTTCTTCCTGCAATAATGCCATGCTAAGGGAAGATATGGCCTAATTAATCCAAAAGATGATATATACTTGGCTCCAAGTGTATAGTTGCCTGCAACCTCTGTTGCTTTTCCAGCCTGAAATCACCTCTGGATGTTCAGTTGCTCCATACCCGTAATAAACTTCTCAGCATTTCTGAAAACCACAAACTTTAATTTTCAGACCTTCTATATGAAGTACCACAAAGACCATACATATGTCCAGTTGTGCAGAATATTTACCATAACTACTGCTCCAAAAGGAAAAATCAACAATCACTCTGCAGTTATTTCCTCATGCTGGCCAGGATGAAGCTGCTTGTTCAAAGTCTCTCCCTAAATCTTTCCAATCCTTCCTTAGTCCTTAGCTCATCAGCTGAGAATAAGAAAGTATAATCAAATAATCTTCAAGTTTCTTTACACTTCTACAGTGTCTCCTACTGCACATTTGTCAAGCTATCCAGAAAAGGTGCAAAACAACCCCCAAAACAACGTATATTTTGGGTGCCATCATATGGCCCCTGGTAAATGCACCAAAATGTCAGCACCACAGTTCAAGGGAAACTCAACTTATCCATAATGGTTTTGGCCACTGAAAAATTGCTGGACACATCTTCCTTGAAAGGGGAAGATAGGATTTTTCTTAAACTCACCTCTGATCAAAACCAATTTGAACTTGTTGATGTATAAGAAAACTGTTGAATAAATAGGGGGCCTTTCTGGAACTACTCTTAAGCACATAGTGAAGGCAATGTGGCCTAGGGGAGTTGGCACTGCTAACGTGGCATCACTGCCACTGATGACCAGCTGCTACATAAAAATGTCTTCTGCTCTCAAGGGAACAGAAGACAGTGAACGTATCCTCCCCTTTAACTACCAGTGTGGCAAACTCTACCACGAACAAAAGTCAGGTCAAGATCTTCTCTGCTTGGAAGTTACGTAGAATAGATTCCCATTTAACAGCTTACCAGCTTAGGGGATGGGAATTCTTTCTAATAATGAATATGAAAAAAAGTGTACCCAAATAAATAATTTCATTCCAGGAGAAAGGCTAATTGGACACTTACAGCTTTCTTTACTTCTGTTTTCATACATGAGCAGGAACTCTACAACTTTCAATTTCTCTGTCTAATTCTGTTCTTGAAAACTGGACTGGAATTTCACCAGACACATAATTGATCAGAAACTACAAAACAGCATGAAATTGAGTAGAGATGGTCCTTCTTCTGTGGTGATACTGGTACCAAAGAAGGCTGTTAAGTGAAGGAAGGTGCATGCTGAAATACACAAGACATGATATATTGAGAAAATTAATTTTATTGTTTTACAGGTCACACCTCTTTATTAAAAAAGCTCTTTATGAACTTTAAAAGTTACCAGAGCCAAAGTATAAAGAATATTTGGAACCTTCTCAACTGTTCCCTAATAACAATCTCTCTTATTCTTCCCTCTGTAGAATCATAGAGTGGTTTGGCTTGGAAAGGACCTTTCAAGGCCATCTCGTCCCACTCCCCTGCAGGGAGCAGGGACATCTGGAACTAGAGCAGGTTGCTCAGAGCCCCGGCCAACCTCACCTGGAATGGTCCCAGGGATGGGGCAGCAACCACCCCTCTGGGCAACCCAGGCCAGGGGCTCACCACCCTCAGTGCAAAAAAATTCTTCCTTCTATCTAATCTAAACCTCTCCTCTCTTTGTTTAAAACCATCACCCCTTGTCCTGTAGCAAAAGACTCTGCTAAACAGACTGTCCTCATCTTTCTGATAGATCCCCTTTAAGCACTGGAAGGCCACCAGAAGGTCTCCCAAGAGCCTTCCCTTCTCCAGGCTGAACAGCCCCAGGTCTCTCAGCCTTTCCTCGTAGCAGAGGGGTTCCTCAGCTACAAACCCTTCCCTCTTGTTCATCATATTTTAGCAGACAAAAGTGCCACTGTAATGCTACATACCTGCTGCACTGAGACATCCTGATTTTTCAACATTACTGCGAGGCTTCTCCATGCTCCAGCAAAGCAAGGAGTCAGTGGGTTTGAAAAAGGAAACTACCAAGAGGCTTTATGTGAGAGTTTTTGAAGGTGAAAAAGACAGGTATTATTGAAATTAAATTGTAGATTACCGTTTTAATGATATGCTTGACAAAAAAAAAAAACTACCTTCATTCAGCAGTTCTTTTCATGTACTTTGGTACTGAACTATCTATGTTCTGTCAAAGAAGCACAGCTCCTTTTCAAAGACAGTTTATAGTGTTTTATTATCAATAGCAGAATGGTATGGCTCAGGTATTTTCCATTCAAGCTACCACTGAGTTGTAACTGATTGAGAGAATTTTACTTGCCCTTTAATATACACCTACAACCCATTTGCACATAATGCATGCCTAGAACTTGCAGGGACTCCACCAGATGTGGACTGGCAATGCAAGCCAGAAAACAGATAATCTACATCATTCTGCATCGTACCGCGCTGCACCGATTTGTTTCACAAGCCACATCCTCATTTCAACACCGACAGGGCGGAGGTGAAAACGCCTCTTCCTGTAACTAAAGCTTGCTGTTCTGCTGGAACTGAGCCACCAGGGCCAGGACCTGCTGGGAGGCCCTGATGTGCTGGGAGCCCAGGTAGGCGGCGCTGTTGGCGGCGGCGTGGGGCAGGAAGTAGCGGTAGTTGACCATCATGCCGCAGGCGGCGGCCAGGCCCCGCGGGCTGCTGTCCCCCAGCCAGTTGATGCGCCACAGCACCGCCCCGTTCTGCAGGTGGAAGTTGGCCACGGGGTTCAGGGCGTAGCCACGGTGCTTCTCCCCGTACAAATACCAGGCGCAGAGCCTCAGCAGTGGGGAACGCAGCACGTGGACCAGTTTTTCTGATCTCACCCACTCGTTGTTGTTTAAGAGTTTCTTTAGCGTTTCAGTAGTAGGGTCCCCTGTGATCTCGGAGATTTGTTGCCGTTCTGACTCTGTGAAAAGTTCATTTTTTTCCAGTTCTTTTGTCTGTGAGGAGAGGAGACCAACAAGCCACTTTGTGAATCCCGGGATAGGTGAAAGAGTAGAAAAAGTTTCTATCTGAGGAAGTTCTTTCTGCAGACAAAAGGAGAGAAAAAAACCCTCATGAGTTTTGTCACGACTGACAATGAGAAGTTTGCATGGAAGAACAGCTGATACCCTTTACCTGATGTCAAGTGAAGACTAGGCATTCTGAGAATTAACTGATACACACTGACACACTAAAAAAAATGAATAATTTAATAAAAATCATCCTGCCAGGAGTAAGTTAGTGACTAGAAAGCCGGTGGAGCACTAAGAAAATTTTAACACTGACTGAACTACAGTGTACACACACAATCTATATAAAA